>NC_092247.1:4109560-4147060 GCF_036320965.1 Panulirus ornatus | reverse complement strand
CCTGGTTGCACAGTGACCAACGGGTGGGGGGGGGTGTATCCCTCAGTGCCCGCCCCCCCCACACACACACGGGTCAACAACAACAACAACAACAACAACTCCGGGGGACGACACGACCTTAGTTATAAGTTTTCCGTGGGTCCGTTGAATGTCGTTTGGCGGATTGCGTCTTTCCATTTTCCTTTGCGCCGACCTCATGCCGGAATCCAGGCGATTTTACGTGTATCAAGATTTTTTGGGAAATGCAGTCAAGTCCCTTAGTTTATTTAATCATTTATTTATTATCTGATAAAGTAGACCTGGTGTTGAAATTTTATCCTTTGTTACTATGATCTTTGCTGCGTTACCAGAAGGTAATGCAGCACTCATTATTCCTCATTTACTTTGTCTAGAACCGTACTGCTCATGGAAAATGAGGTGGGTGTGAGTTTTGCTCATGGAAAATGAGGTGGGTGTGAGTCCTGCTCATGGAAAATGAGGTGGGTGTGAGTTTTGCTCATGGAAAATGAGGTGGGTGTGAGTCCTGCTCATGGAAAATGAGGTGGATGTGAGTCCTGCTCATGGAAAATGAGGTGGTTGTGAGTTCCATATTTTCTCTCACAATGTCGAAGGTTAGAATCATCGATATGAAGCCCCAAACAATTCCAGTCCTTGTTTACAGTAATCACAAATTCTTGGACGATGTGTGGCCATGAGGCATGGCTAGCGGGTAGCGCTCACCGCTGGAATATGTAGCAGCATGAACGAGGGATTGGTACGAGTGACGTGGTCTCAGGTGTCATATGTCAGCTGTGGGGGAGACTGGTAGGTTCTTTTAGATACCAGCTAGATGCCCAGGTATGGATGAGGCCGGAGGGAAAAGACAGTAACCAGGGCCACATGAGTGGAACTTGACAGCCACTGAAGTGCTGACTGACCGCATCCCCGTCACCAACCTTTTTCCCCGATACCCAGGCGGGGGCAAACCCCTCTGGTTGAAGACTGCATACCAGCTGCCAGGGGAGAGAGAAGGGCTTGGTACAGCATCGACCAGACGTGTCCTCAGGCTCTTGTCTCTACCAGTAGGGACAGATTGGTCGATGTAGTGTCGACCAGACGTGTCCCCAGGCTCTTGTCTGTACCAGTAGGGACAGATTGGTCGGTGTCGTGTCGACCAGACGTGTCCTCAGTCTCTACCAGTTGAGACATTGCTCGGTGTCGTGTCGACCAGACGTGTCCTCAGTCTCTACCAGTAGGGACAGAGACCTCGACACAGTGTCGACCAGACGTGTTCCCAAAAATCTGCCTCACAGCTGCACAGGACCGACAAATAACTTGTTCCTCGTACTGATGAAGAACAGACAGGCGTTACACTATGTTCTCTCGTGCTATATCCTCCCGGATCCCATCCATCTCTACATTTGTTTCATCACAGATGAACAATTTTGTTCTGGAGTGTAGAACATGTTTCGGAGGTCCTGCAGCAGACTTGTACGAAAAGGGCAGTGCGCGCACTGCAGCCTTCGACAAAGTTAGGTTCTTGAATAATTAGTTGAACGGAAGAGAGAGAAAAAAAAAACTGTGCACAGAAGTAAAGTCTCTCAAACTTTATTAAAGTCAGTGAAATGTCGGTAGCCTCCGGTTCCTGGAAGTGTGTTCGGATGTGTGTTTGTCTTTTGTCTGTCTTTTGGTGATGGATTTATCTGTTATTAGATGTGTACGTTTTTTTTCTTTTTGGCATGTTTATGTACGTTCGTTCGTGTGCGTTTGATTTTTATATCGTATGGACTTGTTATTATGTTTTTAGTTGTGTGTGTGTGTGTGTGTGTGTGTGTGTGTGTGTGTGTGTGTGTGTGTGTGTGTGTGTGTGTGTGTGTAAATAGATATGTGGTTATTTACGTATGTACATAGGAATCTGTATTACCTCGACGTATACATACGTGTGCATATGTTGTTCTCAGTGTTGTATGGAATGCGAGTTGTAATACGTTAACGAAATACTATTGTATAATAGATTGACCTGGAATAGATTACGTTGAAGTACGCATTTACGGAGCCTCTCGCGATCTTCGCAAATATCGCTCAGGAAAACACGACAACCTGCATCAGTCCGTCAGGCAAGCGTGTGACCAAAAATGTGTGCTCGTTTTGCCCTCCTCGTACCGGAAATCTGACGCGTGTGTTTCTCCTCCTCCTCCGTAAACCAAGAGGGTCGTGACGCAAGCAAGCACGAAGGCAGACGAGCCAAGGAGGCAGAATACACCTGTTCTTTCTTCAGCTCTCCCCACTCCACATCATCATCACCACCACCACCAGCATGTATTGCTATGACCTCCTCCTCCTCCTCCTCCTCCTCCTCTATCAACAGAGGGCTATCGCTCCCGAAGGAGGCAGCATTCACCAGGGACACACAACGCCTCTAGTTTCCCACCTTCAGTCCCTCGTTCGGGCGACTGTTTCTCCTGAAGGATGCATTCATACAGGTCCCTGCCTCGCCTCCTGCCCATCCATTATGCCCCGTGGCTCTCCCTACGTCAGCCCCGAACTGATAAAATTGTCACGTTTTCCTTTTTTTTTCTTTCTTTTCTTTCCTCCTCCTCCTCCTCCTCCTCTTGTTCAACTGCCGCCACCCAGCCAGATCCTGAAGGAGGAGAGGGGGTCCGGCCTTGTCTCTCTCTAGTGCAGTGTCCGGAACCCATGATTCATCGAGGTGGAAACCCCAGAGGAATATAGAGAACGTGAGCATGTGAGATGATGTGTGTCTTCGATACTCTTTGTTTATAGTGGCTGCTCTTGGGTTAGGTTAGTTGCTGTCTTTGGAGATCAACTCCTACAAGCTTTGTAGGGTGTCGCTGCTGGGAGGAGGCATAGGCAAAAGCTTTGCTTGGAGTCGTTGGTGTATATGCTGGAGGTGTGGTCGAGGATTTTGGTTTAAACATGATATCCATTCCCCCGGCGCCTAGTGGCAAAAAAGCCTACACGGGAGATTCCAGGGAAATCCTCTCCACGGAGCTTAAATGAATCGCTTTCCTATATATTTTACTTTTTCTCCTGGGTGTATCCTGAGACCTAAGTCCTTCTTTTTCGAACGTAATACAAAGTAATCTTGTTCAGAGAGAGGACCACACGAGATAGGGGGGGGGGTTCCCTCTGGATTTAGAAACAGAGAGACGGATGTTCGAGGATGTGCAACACCTCGAGAATAGATGGTTGGAGTATCTTCGAGTGTTACTGAACACCCCTCCTTCCTCACGTCTGTACTTCATTACCCAAGACCGTTGTTCCGTTCAGGCTTCAGTGTTCTAGTAGCGAGCGGAAGCAATGGTCTGCAGATTTCGAGGACTAGATAGATGTAGTCTACGGTAAATCGCCTGAGAAAAAGATAAGTAGAGAAGTTGTCGTGTTTTCTCCGTCGTAACGACTCGTTTTCCAGATGAGAAGTTGGCTTTACGTGTCGTGTCACTTTTACTGGAGGTAGTCAGTATATAGTATTCATCATACAACATTCCCTCAGGTATGGAAAGTTCGCCAGTGGTCTGGTATTAAATGGCTAGGCGCGTGATGCAAACGAGAGACCGATTTTTTTTTCTACGGGGAGTCATATTCATCAGTGAAATAAGGTCATGCCCAGTTGTGTATGTAGGAGGCCTCATATAAATAGATAGATAGATAAACAGAGAGGTGGATGGATGATGTGAAAAAGAGATCGAGTTAGTGCTGGGTTTGTTAGATGACATGGAGGCAGAGGTAATGTCTTTGGCACAAGGTTACATTTAAAGTGAGAGTCATGGCAAATGGGACGGTGAATAGAGAGGAGGTAGTGAAAGCCTTGGGCAAGGCGAAGTGTGGCTGAGCGTCAGTAGTGGATGGGATTACATTGGAGTTTTTCAAGGAAGGGGTTGACAGTGTTGTTGATTGGTTAGCGCCAGGGTGTTTGATGTTTGTATGGCTTAAGGTGAAGCGCATGAGGATTGACAGAGTGCATGTATATCGCCCTCGTAGAAAGGTATGAGAAACGAAAGTGAATGAACTACAGTGGCACAAGTCTGTTGGATATACCATAAGCTAATCTGCTGTGAGCAGTAACGCTGAAGGATCGCAGAACCCAACAAAGGGTCTTTTGTCAGAAACCCTGGGCCCATGTAACAATAACATTTGATGTTACAAAGCTGGTGGTTCATTACTACATTACCTTATGGTCTTCTCCTACAGTAGATTCATTTACGTGATGCGTAAAAGGGGGTACTAATCTAAAAATTTATTTCTGGTATCTCGCCATTCAAGATTCTGGGCCGACTGATGTAGGCTTTCAATTAGACCTCTCTCAGAAAGGTTGAAGTATTTTTCCCCCCAAGGTCTAAGACCCTGTGGTCTATTGTGAGACCATATCCCCACCCACATAACATTACGGTCTGTTATTAATGTAGAAATAGCTAAAGCACCTTTGGTACCAGTAGCCTAATCTTAATCTAGCAGAGTGTGTCTAATGAACCACATAGATAGTGAAAGTGTGTATAGTCTTAGCAGTTTCATCCTTAACTCCTGACGAAGGCAGGGTCTCAAGAACCACATAGATAGTGAAGGTGTGTATATAATCTTAGCAGTATCATCCTTAACTCCTGACGAAGGCGCTGAAGATTTTTTTTGGATCGTTGAATTTAACCTGATGTTGACCGCCTTAATGACCCTGGGAGTTGGTAGGTCTCAAGTCCAAACAACCAACCACCCAACTACGTCTTGTAGTCTAATGACCTTGTTACTTTCACCACATACATGTGTGTAACTTAATGCGTTTCATTGGATATGTTTTGTGGTCAGTTATCCAGTTCTCTCATCAAGATTATCTGTCAATTAGCTCTTTCCTAATTACACTCTCTGTAATTCTGTCTGACAACAGGTATTGTGTTCAACAAACTTCTATATCTTAAAGTGTCGAATTCGGCCAAGACATCCACTTCATCATGGCATCCGAAACGTGTGTGGGAGGAGAATCCACAGCAGGATGATTTAAAGTCTCTGTATTGGGTATGTTTGCACAAGGCTTCAGAGTCGAGCGTGCTAAGCTAATCTCTCTCTCTCTCTCTCTCTCTCTCTCTCTCTCTCTCTCTCTCTCTCTCTCTCTCTCTCTCTCTCTCTCTCTCTCTCTCTCTCTCTCTCTCTCTCTCTCTCTCTCTCTCATCGGGTCTTCAGGCCAGGGAGCGAGGATAGAGAGTCGATGATGATTAGACAGTCCCTAGTCATGGCCGTCCAAGCACGAGAGAGAGAGAGAGAGAGAGAGAGAGAGAGAGAGAGAGAGAGAGAGAGAGAGAGAGAGAGAGAGAGAGAGACGAGTCTGGCGAACATTTCAATTCGAAGATTCGTGTCTAGTGATGTTTTATCATCATTATCCCACCGTTCTACTGGACACCGACGCCACGAAGGTGAGTTGTGGCTTGGTGGCAGAACTTGAGGAGGGTGTGGAGGTGTGTCATGTCTCGCGTTAACTCCACCAGTCTAGAGACACCGAGTGTGTTACAAGAGCACTGGTTGTGGCAACGTGGTGTGTGTGTGTGTGTGTGTGTGGGAGGGGTGAGGATGGTGTGTTAATAAGTTTCTTGAGTTGTGGTATACCACAGTGGCAGGAGGGACCCCCCACTGCCGCCACGTAGGCAGCATCTGTACAGCTGTAATACAGATAATGCTATGGGGCAGTGGCTGTTATGCGGATCCATTTAGATTCATCTGTTATACTTTCTCGGACAATGTCGTACTCTCCATTCTATACTGATCGGTGCGCTAAATTCCTTCCACTCTGTGTACATATTTGGTTTTGCTCGCCATTCAAGTACCACGGTGATCTTGTGAGAGCCACGTATAACTCTTTAAACATTATTTCTCTTTTTTTTCATGGTATTAGAAGCGACACCAGACTTCCCCCAGGGGTCAATACATTTACCCCCTGGTAAAAGTTGCAAACTCCATGGCCATTATTTGGGACACCCCACATACATTACGTTCCCGAATCCAACATTAGCTTAAGATCATGTCTCACTCATTTTTAGGATGTTCTGTATACAAAATCTCTGTGGGCTCAGGTGATTAACACGTTCGTAACGGGAAACCTCGCACCCCCATTTTCTAACTAGTTTATTCACTTGTGCTGGTGGTTTCAGACAGAAACACGTTCACTTTCCCCTGACAATAAGTTTGTCAATAGGATTAGTTTGGAGGATTTGTGCCAATTTAATCCTCTATTGTTTTCCCGCGACATTTTGGTCAAAGTTCACTGGTTCGTTCCATCGCTGCAGCGAGCGAAGCAGCGAGCGAAGCTCGAACTCTGCCACACAGGTTATCCGTCTCTCCTGTACTTGATTTTTTTGGTTTAGGTTCACTTTAGGTTGACGATGCCCTGTGTATACTTCGCCCATTTTGTCTGGCTGCAGTTTCGATAGTCGATGTAGCGTTAGGGGTCGTCATAGCACTGTTACTGCATACTTTGATATGCTTTTACCTTAAGTTAGAGAATACATAGAATGTGGTAGTTTCAAGTTCATCGATAGGTGTTTGTACATTTCTAGGTTCATGGTCTTCGTACCAGAGGGAAAGAATCCATGATTATTTCTAAGTTCGTAATCTGCATACCAAAAATAGAGTCCTTGGTTATTTTCTTAAAATCATTGGTTCTTTTCTTAAAGTCCTTGGTTATTTTCTTAAAATTCTTGGTTATTTTCTTCTCTTTATTTCACTGTTAACCTTCCGCTCTTCAGCGTGGCACCGGGCAAGGTGACATCAGGTACTCAAGGGTGATCAGCCAAGGCATTGGGTACAGAATATCACAATTATGTATTGTGTATGGCAGGTTAAAGCTTAAACACCCATCACGCACATATACATTGTGCGTTGGTCGATTCCTAGAAATGATCCAAATGGGTTTCTAGGGCGTTGTATTGTGCATTTAGGAGTGAGTTCATCCTTCTACCATCGATGTTATAAGTAGACTTGACCCGAAGGCTTGTGTCTATCGTTGAAGCCTCCTGATAGGACGGTAGTCTGAGCAAGAGGAACGCTAGGGAGATCCGCAAAGCCAAGAAGGTTGGCAGGTAAAGAGTACAAACGCATTTAGCACACTGAGCGTAGAATTACCTCAGTTTTACCATGGTATTGTGGTACTGGAATTCGTCAGGCCTTTCGAGGAAGCTGGCAGGTATAGAAGTACAAAGGCCCTTAGCACACTGAGTGTAGAATTACCTCAGTTTTGCCGTGGTGTTGTGGTACTAGAATTCATCATGGTTTTGGGAGGTGAGGTTGGTATGAGGGAGGTGACTGCTATACATGTTTTTGACAAGTATCTCTTGTTTCAGGGGAGTTATATCTGTATTTAGGTGTCAGGTCCTGAGACGAGCATCCCTTAAAGTCAGGTCTTAAAATGCACCATCTCCCATGATGCCTACAAAGACCTGTGTTTTACAGATGGTGCCTAAACTACATATCACCTGGTGAGGCTTGAGGCAATCTTCTCGTGGATATAAAGGCTAAGTTCCCCAAGCCCACCTTCCCACGTGCGTTGGAGAGAGAGAGAGAGAGAGAGAGAGAGAGAGAGAGAGAGAGAGAGAGAGAGAGAGAGACGTATGATTTTTTTAGGAGCCATAAATACCTGCACACGATTGGCAGACAGCCTTCCTTTGGAGCCTACGACTGCCCAGAAAAATGAACGGCTTTTTTTAAGGGTCTCCCCTTCTCCTCTCCCCCCACCGTAAATTTTATGAACCATCTCCCCTATACAAGAGGAGGAAGAGGGGGGAAGAGGGGAGGGGTATCGTGAAAACAGACTCCCACCTTTCCCCTCTCTCTGTATATACGAGTCTCGGGAGACTTACTCGTCTATGTACTACTTCTTGAACGACCTCCTCCCTGTTTAATACTTCAATACTTGTCATTGCTACGGCCTTTTTTTCCTGTTTTGTACGACCCCTGTGGCATCTTCCTCTGTCCTTATGTACGACGGTACGGCCCTTGAGTACGATGGCACGAACTTTGGTTATGATGGGCTGGCCTTTTACCAGAGCAATAAAGGGTCAAAGGCCAAGCCAACATGCCCAAGGGTCGTATCGTCGTGTTCAAGGATCGTACCGTCGTGTTCAAGGGTCGTACCGTCGTGTTCAAGGGTCATATCGTCGTGTTTAAGGGTAGTACCGTCGTGTTCAAGGATCGCACCGTCGTGTCCAAGGGTCGCACTGTCGTGTTCGAGGGTCGTACCCTCGTGTTAAAGGATCGTACCGTCGTGTTCAAGGGTCGTACCGTCGTGCTCAAGGGTCATACCCTAGTTTTCTATGGGAGGATGGGGACTTAAAGCGTTCTAAAGTTGGTCGTTCTCATAATCATTACTGGGGGGCGTCGAAACAGACTGCTGTAAGGGGGTTTGGAGGAGAGGAGTCTAAGACACTGTAGGGGGAGAGACGAAGACAAGAAGATCATAGGAAAGAGAGAGAGGAAGTGTGGAATAAATTGTGAAAAAGTAGATTAGAGGAGATGGAAGTGTCTGTAGGAGGAAGGAAAGAGAGACAAAGATGGATGGAGGAAGGAGACTGAGATGATAGATAGTGTACGACTCAAGAAAAAAATGATCTGTTCTTTAGACTAGAGAAGGAATAGAGAGAGAAGGAAATTAAAAGAAAAAAAAAGAGATAGAAGAACATTGACTCCGAAAACCCCATAGAGGGACAGATGGTGGGAGGAGAAATCAGGCTATGGGGAGTAGAGGGGAGAAGGAGGAGGAGGAGGGAGTAGGAGCGGGGAGGAGAGAAGGAGGGAGGGTATAATGGGGAGGAAATTAAAAAGTTAGTGAAGAGGGCGCCTCCACCGCCGGCGGGTGTTGGTTTGGAGGGATGGGGATGGAGGGGGATGGGATGAGGGTTGGAGGAAAAGAGAGCCACAGCGATGAGGGCGACGCCAGAGGGAGGCAGAGATAGCTACAGGGGTTTTCCGGCTCGTTAGCTTCCCCCTCCTGTGATTTTCGGGTTCTTCATCCTCTTGGCTGGCGTAGGCCTCCTCCTTGTCCTCCTCCTCCTCTCACTTCCTCTCACTCCTCCTCCGTGGCAGGACCGAGATAACTTCGCGGGGCTGACGAAGTACAGAGTCCCCCTCCTTTATCATCACGTCGCAGTAAAACTATTGTAAGAGCTTCGCTGACGATAAAAGTCGACTTAAGACATCGAAGGAACGTAAAGTGACACGTCGTCCACAGTAGATTAATCGATAGATAAAAATGGTGTTGACATAAGCTGTATAGTCTCCATCTATCTTCCAGTTATCGTCGGCTGTAAAGTCTCCATCTATCTATTTACCAATTACCGTCGGCTGTGTAGTCTCCATCTATCATCCAATCATCGTTCCATCTATTTATCTACCAATTACCCGTTGGCTGTATAGTCTCCATCTATCTACCAATCATCGTCGGCTGTGAAGTCTCCTTCCTACCAATTACCGTCGGATTGGTCGTTTCATAGGACACACCCACCCACCCAGCCACACCCCCATCCTCCTCCGGAGATAGAGAACCCGCTCGCCGGCCGGAAGAGACGGCACTTCGACCAGTTCTTCGGCATCCGTCGGACGACCGGTGGCTGGCTGGTTGGTTGGACTTCGGTAGACGCTTGGCTGGAGGGAAGGTGGGAGATGCGATCTCCCAGCTGGCGAACCCACTCACCCACCCACCCTGTGCCATAGCTGGAGTTCTAGAGGGGATGCGCTGTTAAAAGCCTTCATCTTTAGGGAAAACTAGAGGGCTAGGGTGCGTCTCAAGAATATATGGGGGTTGAATACACACGCGACGCAATAGAGTTGGAGGAAGAAAAAGAAGAGGAGAGATTGAGGACGAACGGTACCCGTTGATTTGAGTGTCTTCGTCGTCACATTGTTCTCCTTGGTGGACTTTGTCGACGGTACGACCCTGGAGCATGACGGTACGACCCTCAAACACGACGGTCCGACCCCTGAGCACGATGGTACGACCCTCGAGCACGACGTTACGACCCCTGAGCACGACGTTACGACCCTCAAACACGACGGTTCGACCCTCGAGCACGACGGTACGACCCACTGAACATGACGTTACGACCCTCGACCACGACGTTACGACCTCTGAGCATGACGGTACGACCCTTGGAGCACGACAGTACGACTCTCAAGCACGACGGTACGACCCTCGAGCATGATGGTACGACCTTCGAGCACGACGTTACGACCCCTGAGCATGACGGTACAACCCTTGGAGCACGACGGTACGCCCCTCGGCTGTAATAACCTTCGCCTTCGACCTGGTTCTAAAGGGTCGTACCGTCGTGCTCAGGGGGTCGAGTTCTGCACGACCGTACGTGCAAAACGAGGGTTGTATGTTCAGCCGTACATGTACGGCTTCACTCGTGCACGCCCGTGGATGTCGTCCGTCTCGCGAGACACCATCTATCGGATCATCAGAGAAGCGATAGATAGATCAGACAAGAACATAGCGTCAGTCAGTCAGTCGATCAGTCAGTCTAGTGTACTTAGCCTTTACTTACTTCATTTAAGACTATATAGTCACTACGATGAGGGGGATAGAAAAAAAATTTATAGATTATAATTTGGTGGATAAATGATCCGTTCTACGGAAGGTCAAACTTCGGCTGCGTATTTCGGCGGCGTATTCGTGCGTCGAATCGGACGTCTTGGTCGGCCACAGACGCATCTGCTGGAAGCTATTTCTTAACCAATCACAAGACAGGGAGGTGGAAAGATAGCGCCTGGTGTTTCTACGGAGCCATTTCCCCAGTTGGGGCTCCGCAATTGACCTCTCCTGCGTCCTTCCCCGCCAATCTTCTTTTCCAATCTAAACCCGAAATGTTTTGTTATGGTCGCTGCTTCGCTCCACAATGTTTCTGGCTTGAGAATTTCATTTATATATATATATATATATATATATATATATATATATATATATATATATATATATATATATATATATATATATATATATATATATATGTATATATATATATATATATATATATATATATATATATATATATATATATATATATATATATATATATATATATTATCCCTGGGGATAGGGGAGAAAGAATACTTCCCACGTATTCCCTGCGTGTCGTAGAAGGCGACTAAAAGGGGAGGGAGCGGGGGACTGGAAATCCTCCCCTCTCGTTTTTTTTTTTTGATTTTCCAAAAGAAGGAACAGAGGGGGCCAGGTGAGGGTATTCCAAAAAAGGCCCAGTCCTCTGTTCTTAACGCTACCTCGCTAACGCGGGAAATGGTGAATAGTTTAAAAGAAAAAAAGAAAGATATATATATATATATATATATTTATATATATATATATATATATATGTATTCTTTTTTCTTCTTTTTTTCATACTATTCGCCATTTCCCGCGTTAGCGAGGTTGCGTTAAGAACAGAGGACTGAGCCAGGGAAATCCTCACTTGGCCCCCGTCTCTGTTCCTTCTTTTGGAAAATCAAAAACAAGAGGGGAGGATTTCCAGCCGCCCCGCTCAGCTCCCTCCCCTTTTAGTCGCCTTCTACGACACGCAGGGAATACGTGGGAAGTATTCTTTCTCCCCTATCCACAGGGAAGCTGGTATACACCAAAATGACCATGAGGCATTACCTTTGAGGTGTACGTATATATATGGGATATGGGACACCTGTACAGACAGAGCACCCAGCCCCATGCCTTTGTCTCTTCCCCTGGATTTCTCGTGACCCAGAAATGGATGACCTAAGAATGGCCTCCGTCGCTACTAGTTATTTGAAGGTTATCGTTATTACTGCCCCTCTTAAGAGGGGCCCGCCTCGTTACCTGTGGGCAACGAAGGTAAGTGACACTAAGAGAATGATACTATATCATCTATTTGCCTACGAGTCTAATGTCTGAGGATCGTGTCGGTACGGCATTCTTTCCGTTCGGAGGTGTAATATGGCAGAGGGAGCACGTTCCACCCAAATGGATTTACATTTTTCTCTCCCTTCATTGATTCTGGGGTTGGCCTGTCCTCCCTTAAAAAAAGGGGGAGGAGGAAGAGGAGGAGGAGGAGCAGGAGGACGCCCTGTACACACCCTAGTGTGTGTGTGTGTGTGTGTGTGTGTGTGTGTGTGTGTGTGTGTGTGTGTGCTATTCAGCTTCGTTGAGTCATCTGGACCATTAGTAAGAGGGATTAACCACGGTAATTGAACCAGAGTAGATATTCCAACTCTGACTTCGTCCAGCTCCCTTCCAAAAAACTCTTGTAGAATCGAGGTTGTAGAGCTGTGTAGGTCGTCTCCGTTGAGGTATGATGAAGTGGCATTCCTCTCCCTCCCCCCGTGTAGCTTGTACAGTGCTACACCGGAACCTCAAATACACTGGGTTAATGGCCACACCTTTGCCGGTATTCTCCTCCTCCACCGACGCTGTGTGGGCCGTCCGGCGGATATAGGGCGTCGTTGATTATGCTGTACACCCCCCCCCACCTCGCTCCTGCTCTCGTCTCCTTTTTCCCACGGATCCAAGGAACGTGTTTGCTCGGACGATACGGCTCCCTGTGTATGGCACCAGGTGTCGGTGGATGGAAAGTTAGACTTTACACTCTCGTGCTCACTTGCGTTGCCGGTCTGGTGGACTCGCACTACTACATCATCAGGCAGCATTGGCTCCACTCAACATCTCCGGCAGTTCATGACACCCTCGCCTCCCTCTCCAGTTGAGTTCACCACCTCCCTCACACACGCGGCCTTCTGATGACTCGTGCCTTTCTGGAACGTCACGGCGCAGAGGTCCCACTCCTTTTTTTTTTTACCCCATCTTCTCTCAGAGACCCAGCGATCCAGTAGTGTTTGCATGGAACATTTTCCTTTCTCTTATCGTTAGCTGTAAAGCGATCAAGGATTTTGCTTGAAGGATGGGTGACGTGGCAGCTGCAACGTTAACACTCCTGTTGTACGTACGCCTTCCTGGTCTTTGAAATTTCCTCCCCACTGACTTTGATGCCAATTGACTCAAAAATTGCCTGTCGGCTTTTGATACTCTCCTTTCCCTCAGTGCTCCGTGGTTCTGCTAACTCCCATTCCTTCCGCTTCCATTCCCTCGCCTTCTGCACCAGGTCGTCGCGAACGAGGTTTTGCAAGACTTCCTGGATTGTTCCAGCCCACGGGCTGTATCCCCGTCGGCTTGCGAATGGTCCCTTGTGTATAGCATTACTGCGTACACAGCAAAAGAGTTGTTGGCTTTTTATTTTTTTTTTGGCTTCCTTGATGATGTGGTCAACGAGGCCTACTCCAGCTCCGTGACCAGCGACTTGCAATTGCTCTTCAAACCTCCTACTCCACCTCCCTCTGACAGGAGTGATGGTATACGCCCTCCCCCAGCACCCAATCTCTTGCGTCTCAGTCCATGTTGGTTTTCTCTCGGCACAAGTTCCACCCATTAAGATCTGTTGATCACACACACACACACACACACACACACACACACACACACACACACACACACACACACACACACTTGAACCTGTCTCCTCGCTTTTAACACCTCCTCTCATTCCGCCACTCTCAGTTGCCAACCTTGGCGCATTAGCAATGCTCAGTGGGCTAATTTACGAGGTATCTTTCTTTTCGAATTTGCCTTTGATGCCTTGCCAACCCCCTTCCTCGAAGCATTTTCGTGAGCAGAATGCATAAAGGAGGTCATTGCTGTGTGGTTGTGGAAGCATGCACATTTCTTTCCTCCTCCTCCTCCTCCAAGACTGTGTCTTCGTTTCATTCATGGTTCGACAGCTCTTCTCCCCAATCTACATCGACCAGGAATCAGGAGTTTTGAGCAAGGACACACGCACTGTTCATCTGACTCCCACTCTCTGTTGCAGTAATTCAGGGCTGAATGAACTGAAACCTGGAATAACGTAACTGTGAGTGCAGTGGCCACTGAATAATTGAGTCTGAAGTTGAGACCACAGGAGTGTGGAACTAATTACATGTGGGTCAAATGCGTCCTTAGTGAGCGTCGCTGGACAGAATGATTCCCAAGTGGGGCCCTCACCATCATCCAGTCCCTCACCATAGGATGCAATCACCATCTTCCAGTCCCTCACCTTTGGATGCCATCGCCATCTTCCAGTCCCTCACCATAGGATGCCATCACCATCTTCCAGTCCCTCACCTTAGGATGCCATCACCATCTTCCAGTCCCTCACCTTAAGATGCCATCACCATCTTCCAGTCCCTCACCTTAGGATGCCATCACCATCTTCCAGTCCCTCACCTTAGGATGCCATCACCATCTTCCAGTCCCTCACCTTAGGATGCCATCACCATCATCCAGTCCCTCACCTTAGGATGCCATCACCACCTTCCAGTCCCTCACCTTAGGATGCCATCACCATCTTCCAGGCCCTCACCTTAGGATGCCATCACCATCTTCCAGTCCCTCACCTTAGGATGCCCTCACCATCTTCCAGTCCCTCACCTTAGGATGCCATCACCATCTTCTAGTCCCTCAACTTTGGATGCCATCACCATCTTCCAGTCCCTCACCTTAGGATGCCATCACCATCTTCTAGTCCCTCAACTTTGGATGCCATCACCATCTTCCAGTCCTTCGCCTTGGGAACTTTGCAACTCCTTGTCCTCATCAGTGAGATGCCCTGGTGGTCGCACCCGCCCGAGGTTGAAGCAAGTCGACCATCTCTTCTCTTGTTATCACCCTTGACCACTGCTCTCTCGACTACATCTCCCTGTGGAACGACCTTTAGAGGCACCAGTGCTGGTCTGCCACTGGCAACCACACCCAGTGGTCATGCACCGTCAGTCTTGCCTCCAACCTTTGTCTCATTCCCTTTTGGACTTCGAGGCTCCAGCGTCCTTCCAGGTGCTTCAGTCCGCCAAAATTTCTTGATGTTGAACGTGGACGATGGCCCGAGTTTTAGGGAACACGTCTGCACCATCGTGAAATTGTCATAGGATAGAATCCTGGCCACGAGTGTTTATATATATATATATGTGAGGTGGTTTGATCGAGTGAGTGACGTAAGGGTAAGAGAGATGTGTGGAAATAAAAAGAGCGTGGTTGAGAGAGCAGAAGAGGGTGTTTTGAAGTGGTTTGGGCACATGGAGAGAATGAGTGAGGAAAGATTGACCAAGAGGATATATGTGTCGGAGGTGGAGGGAACGAGGAGAAGAGGGAGACCAAATTGGAGGTGGAAAGATGGAGTGAAAAAGATTTTGTGTGATCGGGGCCTGAACATGCAGGAGGGTGAAAGGAGGGCAAGGAATAGAGTGAATTGGAGCGATGTGGTATACCGGGGTTGACGTGCTGTCAGTGGATTGAATCAAGGCATGTGAAGCGTCTGGGGTAAACCATGGAAAGCTGTGTAGGTATGTATATTTGCGTGTGTGGACGTATGTATATACATGTGTATGGGGGGGGTTGGGCCATTTCTTTCGTCTGTTTCCTTGCGCTACCTCGCAAACGCGGGAGACAGCGACAAAGTATAAAAAAAAAAAAAAAAAAATATATATATATATATATATATATATATATATATATATATATATATATATATATATATATATATATATATATCTTTTATATTATACTCAGTCGTTGTCTCCCGCGTTAGCGAGGTAGCGCAAGGAAACAGACGAAAGAATGGCCCAACCTACCCACATACACATGTATATACATAAACGCCCACACACGCACATATGCATACCTATTCATTTCAACGTATACATACATATACATACACAAAATATATACATATATACACATACATGCTGCCTTCATCCATTCTCGCCGCCACCCCGCCACACATGAAATGACACCCCACCCCCTCTCCCCCGCGTGCGCGCCGCGACGTATATATATATATATATATATATATATATATATATATATATATATATATATATATCTGTTGGGTTACAGTCAATTCCTTTTGATTGAATCCTGCGGCAAATTGTCTGTGATGAAACCTTTGACACCTCTCCATTTTTCCCCCCTCACAGGTACAAACAAAATGTTCACCTCGCCTGAAAATGAGAGTTTTCTTTGACTGATGTATGTAGGAAGTATTTTCTCTTTGAATATCTTTTTTGCCGTTCGTTAAGAAAAAAAAAATAATAATAGTTGTCTGATGGTTTAATTCATTTATCCAGGTGAATAGTGCCATCTTGGAAGTGACTACAGCATTGAGTTGTTAGCGTTCTTGAAGGGTCATAAGTAAGTGGATGGAGGGGGGACTCGGTGATGTCCAAAAAGCCACCACATTGGGTAGATATGTTACGAGGCAAAGGCGAAGGGGGGAAAAAAAAAAAAAAGGAGCGGGGCGAGGCAGGTGTGCCCATGTTTGCGGCACGAGGCTTCTACACACACACGTGGTAGTGAGATATATTTTAATTTTTTTCCCCACTCAGATAGTTATGAAGATTAGCTGTCTCTTTATATCTATTTGAGTCTCTCTCTCTCTCTCTCTCTCTCTCTCTCTCTCTCTCTCTCTCTCTCTCTCTCTCTCTCTCTCTCTCTCTCTCTCTCTCTCTTTGTTTCTTTATCAGTTTGATTGGTATATCATTTCCTCTTCCCCGAATATAATGGCTTCACCTCCCCATCTCGTGTGTTCGTCTTTTTTTGTTCCTTTCTCTCTCTCATCTTGCCCTTGTCTCTTTTCACCACGTGTATACTTACCTTCTCCCCCTCCCTCTCCATCCGCCTCTCCTCCTCCTCCTCCTCCTCCCCCCCCCCCTCTTTCACTGTGTGTGTCTCTCTCTCACCCCTCTGACTCCCCCTTCTCCTCTTTGTCTTCATCTTAGCCTCTTATCACATCACTATTTTTTTCCATTCTCTCGTGATTCTCCCCCGCTCCCCAGAGCCTTCCTCAGCTCATTATTCATCCTCCCCTCACCCCACACCCCCTCACCCCCCATTTTCCTTCATCCCCCCTTTTTCCCCATTTTCTCTCCTCTGAAGATAGTCTTCTCCCATCTAGGTCACCTTCCGTTGATAATCTACGTCCTCTAGTCTACACTCATCTGTGTCCATCACGTTCACTTGAGTATGAGCTGCCAGCCGCTAACTCAGTCTTAGCTTGTACTCTACCGCTACAAGTACAGAGAAGAGCAGCAAAGCTAATTCCGTCATTCGGAAGTAAACCTTGCGAAGAGAGAGGCTCAGCGCATCTATTGGGATGAGATCTAACCAAAGGTTTCTTTTCTCTTATATCAAATGATTCTGATTTGAATATCGTTTGATGGACATTTAATGACCGCAGGAATTATATCATAAAGTTGTAAGGATTGGGGTGTGATACGATCGAAGGCACAAGCCGTTTTCTTTCGTCGTAAGTGGAGAGTAACAGAAGACTGGAATTCTCTCAGTACTTGTAAGCATCGGCTGGACGAATATTCTAACTACATCAGTTATCTGTACGTAAACCTGTTCCAGGAAAATTGCATTTTTTTTTCACTTTAGTCTCAGGTTTGAGCTTCCATTTCAGGGTTGATAGGTTCCTCAACACACACACACACACACACACACACACACACACACACACACACGTACGTCAGTATCAGCCTTTCGCACACCCCAGTGTTCCTTCATAGCTGTTTCCCTGTTGGATTGTATGTAGGAGGGAGTGATGGATGGGGAGGAACCTTACTCTCTCTCTCTCTCTCTCTCTCTCTCTCTCTCTCTCTCTCTCTCTCTCTCTCTCTCTCTCTCTCTCTCTCTCTCTCTCTCTCTCTCTCTATACTCTCCATCAATATAGAGTAGGAATCTAGGATAATTTTCTGTTGTCTCCATCTACTTATATTTGGCATATAGGCTACTTTTTACTTTCCTGTCTCCATCTATATAGATTAGAAATATAGGATACTTTATACTCTCCTGTCTCCATCTATATAGATTAGGAATCGTGGATGCTTTTCATGCTATCCTCCAGCAGCGTAAAACCTTCACGTGTTAGGCATCACTCCTTTCAGCATACCTCGTCATCCCTCCCAGAACGCCTCCAACAGGAGTCTAACGTGCCATCCTCTTCCTTCGCCTTACCTGGGCCCCTACGCTGTCTCTCTCTCCCCCGCCTCCGGCGCCCCACAAAGCGATTACGCGTCTAGAATAAGTAACTTATTATCAAAGAGAATACTAGATTCACAAACAGAATGGAAGAGGTTGGGGACACTGGCGGGACCCAGACGACGCGCCGCCCTTGAAAGACGAAAGAAACGGGGGTGAAGAATGAGGTGTTGAGTGAGACCAGCCCCGAAGGAGGCGCTGAAGGAGGGAGACGACCTGTCATTGCTCGGGCGTCACACCACCGTCATTACCAGTATGGCTGCGGGCGCGACCAGGGAGCGAGCATGCCCTCCGGCGCCACACACACACACACACACACACACACACACACACACACAACCAGTTCTGAAGGGCGCGGGACGATATATTTTTTTCTCGCCACTTCGCATAAGCGTCGCTGTTTTGTGTGCGGGTCAGGTGAGGTGAGGTGAGGTGAGGAAGGAGGAGTGGTTGGTGGTAGAGTGGAGGAGGGTGACGACGGACGGAGTTTTGATTCTGTGATGGACTTGTCAACAGAGAGATTTGTGGCGCTCTGACGAGTCTGGCGAAGAGGGGCGGAGGGATTGTGAGAGGCCAGTGGGGGAGAGAGAGAGTGAGTGCAGGATCAGAGGGAGGGAGGGAAGGGAGAGAAGAGAGAGAGGCTAAGGGAGAGGTATGGGGTTAGGGAGGGAGGAGGACTGTGAGGCTCAGCTCCCTATACAATGGGAGTGGTTGAGGTTGGCTTCTTGCTCTCCTGGAACACATCCAAAGTTTATCGCATTTTGTTCAAAGGCTTTTAGGCGCTTAGGTTACCTTTGATTACGTATGGAATTACATTTTGAATTAGCCTTGATTATGTATGTAATTGCCTTTAGATTAGCTTTGATTATGGAATTAATTACCTTTTGAATTTTGCTCCCAAAGGGCAAGGGAGTGCCTTGACCTTTACACACACACACACACACACACACACACACACACACACACACACACACACACACACAACGTTGTTCGGTTATGCACGCAGCCATTTACATATTCCTCAGTAACTCCCATGTCTGTATACTTTTTCCTCGCGGGAAAATGAAACACGATAAGTTCCCAAGTGCACTTTCGTGTCATAATCACATCATCAGGGGAGACACAAGAGAGAAATAGAAGTCAGTTGATATACATCGAAGACTCATTCCACTGTACTTAAGTCATTCATCTTACTGACGTAAGTTGACTCGCTGAATATACTCACCCATACACTCCTTCCACACATGCCCATGTTCACGTGACACAGAGCAGATACCCGACCTCAGTGCACACCTGAACAAGCCCTCAGACCTGACTCTGTACACCCAGAACACCCGTATAGATGATTGTTTTTGTGTTTTTCGTGTAGATGGGTTTTTTTTTTGTTCCGCCCCACGCACATCTGACGTAGCTGTGCGGTTTATTCTCTCTCTCTCTATCTCTATCTCTATCTATCTATCTATCTATCTCTATCTCTGTCTATCTATCTATCTATCTATCTATCTATCTCTGGTCGTTTTCAGCTTTCTCTCTCTGTCTTTTCTCTGTTCCTATGCGTCAGTCGTTGTGTGGCCTCTCTCGTCCCCTCCCCTGTCGTTGCCTTTCCCCTTCGTATCTCTCCCCCCCCTGAGCGAGCGTCTCTCCCCTCATCCCCTCCCCCTCTGCTGGTTGTCTCTCTCTCCCCTCAGCTCAGCCCTGACCCCCAGCCCTCACCTTGCCAAGGGGCTCCTGGGAATTGAGGGCTTTACCTGTTGGGCTATTACAGCCAGGGTTGATGGAGGGGGTTGATGGAGGGTGGCCAGAGAGCTAGAGGGAGGACGATGGTTACAGGGAGGGAGGGAGGGAGGGGAGAGTGAGGGGAGAAAATGACTCACTTCTCTAACCTCCCGAGGGTGGCTTCCCGTCTCGCCCAGGGTGAAGCTTTGCGCCTCTGTGTGTTTGTGTGTGTGTGTGTGTGTGTGTGTGTGTGTGTGTGTGTGTGTGTGTTACCGGACTCCGCCCGCGTGTGAAAACTCTGCCTTTAGCGAGGCTGTGTCACTGGGAGTACCCCTCTCGTCCATGGATTCTTCACGCTCCAAAGGAGTCTACATTTCCCTGCTACTGGAGTTAGCGCAGCCTTAGGGGGGGTTTGGTGCATGAGCCTTAAAAAGAATTTGGTCCTGGGTGACACCAGGAGGACTCTGGGTAATTACGAGTACACACACACACACACACACACACACACACACACACACACACACACACACACACACACACACTCACTCACACATACACTTAATGCATGATAATCATCACAATGTGTAATGAATAGTGTCATGCACATATGTACTTGCCAAATGCACTCATCAATGAGTTACTATATATATATATATATATATATATATATATATATATATATATATATATATATATATATATATATATATATATATATATATATTTGTCATACATTGGAATTGTTTGCAGTGAAACGTTGCACATTGCATAATACAGTCCGTGCGTCCTCCGTCATGTGGTAACTCTCTCTCTCTCTCTCTCTCTCTCTCTCTCTCTCTCTCTCTCTCTCTCTCTCTCTCTCTCTCTCGGCGAAATAGATGGCGCACTCATCACCCCCCAGCGGCACTAATAGATATACACTGGGAATCTGTTCGTACACAGGAGAGAGAGGGATGGATGGGGAAGAGAGAGGGGGGAGGAGGAGGAGGAGGAGGATCAAGGGGTAGGGGAGGTATGGGGGAAGGGGAAAGGGAGGGGTGTGCGTGTGTGTGAGGGGGTGAGGGGAAGGGGAAGGGGGAGAAAAATTCAATTTAACACCCGTTCGATTTGATTTAGTGGAGGGGCGTGGGGTGTGGTGTGGGGTGGAGAGGGGAAGGGTGGAGGGTACTGAGGAGGGAAGGGGGAAAGGGGTAGACGTAACTCGCTGCGACCCATCATCATGGAGTCGGACGTGCTCGCTTGTCACAAAGGGCTGGTCGAGTTGATGGCCGTCATGAAGGGCTGGTCGAGTTGGTCGCCGTCATGAGGACTTGCGAAGATGTTTTTATTTCTAAAAGTTTTCGATGATATACAGTTGGCGACGGTGGGAGGGGGGAGGGAAGGGTGGAGGGAGGAGAAGTTGTTATCAGGCGTAGTATATTTGGTTCGCCAGCGATGGAGGGAGGAGGAGGAGGAGGTGAGGGGATTGCCTAGTGGGAACAGGGCAGCTGAGGAGGGACCTTTCCTGGTTCAGGGCAGCTGAGGAGGGACCTCTTTTGGTTCAGGGCAGCAGGGCAGAGACCCCTACGTGCTAGATGGACAGAACGAGAGAGGACACGACACAAGGGTGTGTGTCTCGGGGGTTTAGATTGTACGTCCAGGGTGACATGAAGGACAGGAGGTAATAGGTGGTAAAGGCGTAGGGGTGTGAGGGAAGGGTGAGGGAGGGAGGTGGAATATTGTGATGGCTGGAGAGAGAGGGGCGTGTCAGGTGGATGTGAGTGAAGGGTCGACGGGCGTGTCAGGAGGATGAGGGAGGGCGGGAGAAGGAAGGTTCAAGTGGTGTGTCAGGTGGGTAAGGATGGGGACAGTGTTAGTTCCAGTGGTGTGTCAGGTGTGTGTGTGTGTGTGTGTGTGTGTGTGTGTGTGTGTGTGTGTGTCAGGGGCTTGACACAGGAGACATGGGGTATGTGATGACACCACTGGGCAATTTGACATGATGGCATGACATGTGTCAAGGAGGTAGGGAGAGAGGGGGATGTGGATGATTATTAATTTTTTTCTTAAGCAGTTGGGGAAAAGTTTTGATGGCGTGTAGACACACACACACACACACACACACACACACACACACACACACACACACACACACACACAGGTAGCCACACTCGCTCTCTTGGCTTTCGTCTAAGTTTTTGTCCGTCTTCGTAGCTCGCTTGAAGGCTTTTAAAGTTATCCTTGGGAAAAATTCTTTATATTCGCCAGCATTGCCGACAGGAGGAGGTAAAAGGTGGAGAAATTGAAAAGAATATTTTTCCGCAAAGGTTTTTTTTTTTTTTGTATTATATATACATACACTTGCAAAAAAATAGGTATCCATTATAGAGAGGTGGGCGATGTAGAGAAGCCAGCCTCTTCTCATGGAGATGGGCTATATAGAGACGTAAGCCACCCACCTCCTCATAGAGGTGGGCTATATAGAGGCTTTGCCCACCATCCACCCTCATAGAGGTGGGCTGTATAGAGACAAAAGCCACCCACCTCCTCATAGAGGTGGGCTATATAGAGGCTTTGCCCACCATCCACTCTCATAGAGGTGGGCTGTATCGAGACATAAGCCACCCACCTCCTCATAGAGGTGGGCTATATAGAGGCGTTACCCACCATCCACCCTCATAAAGGTGGGCTGTATAGAGACATAAGCCACCCACCTCCTCATAGAGGTGGGCTATATAGAGGCGTTACCCACCATCCACCCTCATAGAGGTGGGCTGTATAGAGACATAAGCCACCCACCTCCTCATAGAGGTGGGCAATGTATAGAGAGAGGTAAGCCAGCCCTCGCCTCACAAAATTATTTACAGGGTCAGTTGCCAGACACAGGCCTTTGGCCGGTGTCCTGTGTGTGTGTGTGTGTGTGTGTGTGTAGCTAGGCCGAGAAGTGTTGGATAATTCAGTTGTGGAGGGGAAGCAGGGAGTCCGCAAGTACCAAATGAACTTTGGATCCCGTTGCCCAGTGCGGAGCGCACATGAAAATCCTCTTATTTGGGGGGAAGACCAGTGGAGGTTACGACCCTACAAAGGAGCGGGCGAGGCTTACACAGGTATTCGACCCGGGTGTGCGAAGAGCTCGAGGGGGTAAACTATCCTGTTGCAAGACTGCAGAGACGGTAGACTCTTGGAGGTGTTTGGTAATACGTCGTATGTTTTCTTTGACATGCACTAGGATTACGTATGAGCATTTAGTCTGCACTCAGGGCCAAAAGGTATTTGCAGAACCTGTTGGGGATATAGAAGGGTAACTCGCTGTATCTTAAACTCCTATGTCTGAAAAGGTTGAAGAGTTCGATGAGAAAAAAAGGCTGCAGAAAGAGTCTTACCTCACAAGAGGATTGGGGCCTTTGAGGTCTTCGTCTGTTGATGACTGTAGTTTGCTCTGTAAAGCGTTTGATGTCGCTCCGCGTCTGATGACCAGATTCCCAGTGTAGTCCCTGAAGTTTTAACGATTATGTTTTGATGTCCCGTTGTGTGGGGAAATGATAGGGTGGTGATGAGGCCGGAGATACGGATATGGTCATGAGTTCTGAAGTTGAGGCATTTCGAATTATTCAGCCCATATAGACCGCCAGAGGCACATTCATACACAGACCTCCCCATGGTCCCAGCGAAGTGGTGTGGCCTTGACGCTGTGGAGAGCTTGGCTGTGGTCCGAGGGAACAGGCAAGTGTGAACATGGATATATGACCATTAAGTGCTGTAAGACCGTTGGCATCTCGAGGTTGGGTCGCTGTGATGTCTGTTCTTTTCCCTTTTACATCTAAACTATTCCACAATCGGCTACAAACCCCAGAACAGAAAGAAAACTGACCCTCACTTTACACTTAAGACACATATACTTACAAATCCCCCCCCCCCCTTTCCACAGAAGAACCCCTAAACTTATAAAACATATACACATCGAAATGACCCAGACAGGCACTTAATACAAAAACTATCCTCCTAACCTAATTTGAAACACCACCCCGACAGGCATAGTACATCAGAAACTACATCCCCGAGACATGTACGAGTTACGAGAGCCCATTTGCACTCCAGACACCACCAGTCATTGCAACATTACAAACACCGATTCAACGTATAACAATTCCCCTCTTGCTCACGATGCAACTTCAGCACTGATGCTCAGAACACTTGCTGCTTAATTGCCATGCACTCTCTCTCACACACACACACACACACACACACACACACACACACACACACACACATTTTATGAGCTGTGGGCCCCCCTGGTGGATGTGGCCTGCAGGAGCCTCATAGAACTTACTCCCTGGGCAAGAAGGTAAAGTAAAGTAAGGTATTGCATCACCCATGAAGACAAAATGATTTAGATTTAGTCTGTTCAAGAGCATAGGACAGCAAACGGTAACTGAAATTTGGTCAAATGTAATCAAAGTTTCGGTCAAATGTAATTAAAGAATCAGTCAGATGTAATTAAAGAATCTGTCAAATATAATTAAAGAATCTGTCAAAATGGGATTAGATAATCAGTCAAATGTAATTAAAGATTCGGTCAAATATGATTAAAGAATCAGTCGAATGTGAATCTGTCCAATGTAATCAAAGACTCGGTCAAATATTGAGGTATTCTGATATTAGATTACTGTTTTCTTCCAAGCCGTTCATTATAGAGAATTCCACCTCCAGTTTCATAGGTTGGCTGGAGACCATACAGCCATGCAGCGCTTGAGGGAATTCATTTTGCAGAACGTTAAACTGGAAAGAGACTGGATCGCCAAGCTCATTGCGAGCCTCCTCTTTTTTTTTCCCCCACTTTTTTTTTTTTAGCCACTGACTTTGTCACCAGGAACTTTGTTTTATCCGTTCATCAATGAAATAGTATCATTTCTGCGAAAACGGACTCCATCCTTCAGTGACATATTCGTTATAAGTTGGGCAGTAAAGCTGGGCCGGCGACACTAAAACTGGAAGCAGTATTGCTGGAAGCTTGTGGTGGTGGTGGTGGTCGTTGTGGTGGTAGCGAGGCAAGCTGTGTGGTAGCTGTGGTGATGGCCTGTGGTGGGTGGACGGACGTGGTATGAGTACCGCTTGCTCCGGAAACTCTTATACCGTCGAAGAGCCCCGCTGGTTTGAGGAGAACAACGACGTTTTCTACTTCTTGCCTCGCGACCTGGAACGCTTTTTTTTTTTTACTACCTCGGCTGGAGAGTCATTCTTCCCCGCCTTTTGTCTGGAGCCTCCAGAGTCAGGGCCGTTTACCTGGAACGTAAAGTGCCCTCTAGGCCGACTCATTTTCCCGTCTCCCTCAGCCAGAGGTGCCTTCCTCCGTACGTTTTCTGGAACGTCTTTCAATTCTGGCCCGAAACGACTCTCGTTCACTGGATACGAGACATCTGGAGAGGTTTCTTACCCGCTCTTTATCTATCTTCCTTTTTTTTTTTTTTTCTTACAGCAGTCAGTGAGGTGTACGTTTGGTACATCACTGGCGCGTTCGTTTGATGTCCCACACATAAGAAAAAGTTTCTTTTAAAAGGCCTTGCCCATCGCTGTTTCCTTCGAAGGGTCCGTCCGTCAAATTGTCTTTTCCAGGGCTTGGCCACCAGCGTCTCCTTCGAAGGTCTGTCCACCAATATGTCTTTCTCGGGCTTGCCCACCGGGTGCCTCGCATGTCCAGCGAAATTTCTCTTCGAGGGCCTGGCCACAAAAGTTTCTTTCCCAAGACCCGCCCGCTGGAATTTCTTTTCAAGCGCTTGTCCACGCAAACTGGACGGTGGCACCAACCATGTTTAGTGTCGTCCTTGAGTATCATCCTGGAATCCAGTTCCTTGGTGATACTTCGCTCATATAACCTCGGCTCCAGTGAGTGCTGGGGCTCTTGGCCATTATCAACCAAAGGAGAGGAAAAAACCTCGTCGACTGCCCGACCAGCCAACATAAAGCTAAACTGCTAGGAGCATGACGGTGGCGACGATATGACCCTTGAGTGAGCATGATGGCACGACCCTCGAGTGAGCATGATGGTACGACCCTTGAGTGAGCATGATGGTACGACCCTTGAGTGAGCATGATGGCACGACCCTTGAGTGAGCGTGATGGCACGACCCTTGAGTGAGCATCATGGTACGACACTTGAGTGAGCATCATGACACGACCCTTGAGTGAGCATGATGGCACGACCCTTGAGTGAGCGTGATGGCACGACCTTTGAGTGAGCGTGATGGCACGACCCTTGAGTGAGCATGATGGCACTACCCTTGAGTGAGCATGATGGTACGACCCTTGAATGAGCATGATGGCACGACCCTTGAGTGAGCATGATGGCACGACCCTTGAGTGAGCGTGATGGTACGACCCTTGAGTGAGCATCATGGCACGACCCTTGAGTGAGCATGATGGCACGACCCTTGAGTGAGCATCATGGCACGACCCTTGAGTGAGCATGATAGTAGGACCCTTGAGTGAGCATGACGATACGACCCTTGAGTGAGCATGATGGCACGACCCTTGAGTGAGCATGATAGTACGACCCCTTGAGTGAGCATGACTCGTGCTCGAATACCCGAGGGTCGTGCGGGCGTCGCCGTTATGACGAACTCTGCACCTCCGTGCTTATGGTCGTTCTGTCGTCTTCGAGGGGAGTCGTACCGTCGTGCTCAGTCGTCGAGCCGCCGTACGCAAGGGGAGGACTGCCGTTCTCAGGGGGTCATTACCGTCGTACTTCGAAAAAAAAAAAAAAATAATCAGACTTTTGACCTCGATTGGTCGTACTGTGGTAATCAAGGGTCATACCGTCGCCCTTAAGGAGCCAAGAACATCTGCGTACCAGGGGCCGTGCCCTTGTCGTGCCGATCCCAGGCGGCGCCGCCCGTACCGTCGTGCCCACAGGCGCCTCCGCCCGTACCGTCGTGCCCACGGGCGCCGCCCGCCCGCCCGCCCGCACCGTCGTGCTGAAAGGGCCCATACGTAACTTCCTATGTTCAAGGATTATTATCATGATTATTTTAAGAACCTTAAGAGAGACGTGCAAATGACAGCGCCTTCATAAACATCGGGGGGAGAGAGAGAGAGAGAGAGAGAGAGAGAGAGAGAGAGAGAGAGAGAGATGTGACCAAGTTGTCGTATATCGCTGGACATATCAATACTCACTCCTCTACCGTCGTAAACTAGTCAGCCTGAAATGGTCCCGGGGCTTGGCGCGCCACTTGGGTGATTGTATCTCTCTCTCTCTCTCTCTCTCTCTCTCTCTCTCTCTCTCTCTCTCTCTCTCTCTCTCTCTCTCTCTCTCTCTCTCTCACACACACACACACTCTCATATATATATCCTTCTTTTCTGCTTTTTCTCACCACCATTCTCCGTCTTATCGCCCCCCTCTGTCTCCCCCCCTATAACGCCCTTCGCTGTCCCTGGCTCTCGTGTGTGTGTGTGTGTGTGTGTGTGTGTGTGTGTGTGTGTGTGTGTGTGACTGAGGGTTGGCCAATCACCCGCATGTTATATCAGTGGTCTTTCCTAATCGATTGTCACGGTTCCGTGTGTAGCCGTCCATCTTCTATCGAGGGAGTCTCTCTCTCTCTCTCTCTCTCTCTCTCTCTCTCTCTCTCTCTCTCTCTCTCTCTCTCTCTCTCTCTCTCTCTCTCTCTCTCTATCCATCTATCTGTCTATCTATTTATCTATCTATCTATGTCTATCTGTCTATCTATCTATCTTTTAACTGATTGGCCCGGGTCTGTCAGGCTATGTGCCGTATTGGAAGGAGAAAAAAGTTCTCATTTTGGTGGGTGAAATATATATATATATATATATATATATATATATATATATATATATATATATATATATATATATACTGAGAGAGAAGATAGTTGCAGGAGTGATGGAGGATGGAGAGGGAACAACGAAAAAGGGTTATGACTGGTAATGGTAGAGAGAGAGAGAAAGAGACAGACAGACAGATTTTGTGTACTTATTTCAGAAAAAGAGTTCGTGTACGTGCGAGAGAGAGAGAGAGAGAGAGAGAGAGAGAGAGAGAGAGAGAGAGAGAGAGAGAGATGGGTGACCTGCATTAGGAGAACGAAAGTGTGTAAGAGCAGACAAAAGAATGCCGCTGAGCAAGATTGGCAGAGAAAGAGAGAGAGAGAGAGAGAGAGAGAGAGAGAGAGAGAGAGAGAGAGAGAGAGAGAGTAGGGATAGAGATAAGGAAGAAGGAAGAGGAGGGATGTGAGGGGGAAGATAAGGTTGGGCCAGAGTGGGGTGTGTGTGTGTGTGTGTGGAAGATGATAGTGATGTCGGGACAATGATTAGTGATAAATCCAACGACTCACCATCCTCGTTATGACTTGGTGGAAGGAAGGAGGGAGAGAAGAGGGAAGGGGAGTGACGGAAACCCCCCCCCCCATCCCCTCCCACCCTTCCCCTCAGGGGGCGGTGAAGGAACACCCAACCCCCCCCCCCACTCTCCCCTCCCCACCACCCTTCTCCCTCACTGGCGGGCGAGAAGGAGGGAGGGGAGAGATGGAGAAGGAAGGGGAAAGACCTGTGGAAGAGAACGTGTAGATAGCGGTTAATGGAATGGGAAAGAACCTGAGGGAGGGGAAGGGGAGAAGATGAGTGGGAAAGGTGATGGGAAAGACATCGTTTCAAAGGAGTGGCTTGATTGGAGGAAAAGATGGAAGAGATGCGCTAAAGGGAAGAAGGATAAGGTGGAAGGAAGCTAACGGGAAGGAAACGAACGTGGAAGGGGAAAGTAAGAAAAAAAGGAATAGGCGCAAACTAAAGAGGAGAAAAGGAAAAGAAAGTGAAGGAAGAATGAGAGAAATAATAATGAGACGATTGTGTGGGGGAAATGGGTTAAAGAAGATGACCAGAAGAAAGTGCAATGACGTAGTGTACAAAACTGAGGAGGAAAAACATCGAAAGAGAATGGAGAGAGGGGATTGGTGGATAAAACCAAAGAAAACGCATGGAAAAAAAAGTTATTGGCGCTAGAGGAAAGAAAAAATTAGATGGTATACTGGTGAAAACCAAACAGAACAATTGTGTAAAACCAGGTCGAACTACCAGGTCGAACTCTGAGAGATAAGAAATGAAGAACACGTTCATAGAAAACCTGAAACCCCAATGTTCTCATAGAAAACAAGAAGCGAATGCGTTTACAGAAAACATGAAATCGTTGTTAGTTTACCGATTTTTGAGTCGAAACGATTAAGACGAGGCACCCGATGGTATACTGAGAGATTTACGACTTTAGGGAACATTTCTCAATTGCAGCTTACACAACACCGACAAGGGAAGATCAGAATAGTACATACAAATAGGTAAATGTGTGTGTGTGTGTGTGTGTGTGTGTGTGTGTGTCAAGGAGATTAGACATGATGTGTGTGTGTGTGTGTGTGTGTGTGTGTGTGTGTGTGTGTTTGTGTATGTGAGGGGTGACTGCACTTGAAGAACGCCCTCGCTGCTGCGCCAATGGGAGTTGATCAAGGGGGAAAGGGATCGAAAGACAGTGGAGGGAGAGAAATATGACGGGAGATAGGGAGAATGAATGACAGGAAGAAGTTTGTAGATAGTAGTGAAGATATGAACGAAATGGGAATTTGGCGAGCGGGTCAATAAATTATCTGGTTATGCATTTGCTCTTTGTGTGTGTGTGTGTGTGTGTGTAGACGGTGACAGTGATAAACTGAACCCGCCAGGGTGTCGCAGGGCCTGAGATAGCGTCAGGGTCGAGGGTGTGGTTAGTGGCCTCTCTCCTCACCCTCCCCATAGCACCATTAACTAGAAGGAGGAGGAGGAGGAGGAGGAGGAGATGATGGGGAGGAAGAGGAATGAGGGAATAGATAGACTGAAGATAATAAGAGAAGGGGAACGAGTGGTTATAGATAAGGAAGTGAGCGGTGGGAGGGACAGATGACAGAAGACCTGATGGTCTATGATCATTGTACCTGCTGGGGAGCATTAAGAGTACCCTGGGTTCTTAATCATATTAGTGATCGAGGGAGTGAAGCAGAAGGGCGCCCCCTTTCCCTGATTATCTAGGGAAAGTAGGATAAAAGAGGGACAATTTAAGGGATCCACTCCCCCCCCCCCTCTGGGGAAATAAAAGGGGAAGAAGACAGGAATTAAAAAGGGACCACAGATTGAGATCCTCTCGAGAAAGAAGAGAGGGAGTGAGGGAGTGAAAGGGGGGCAATTCCCCTTAGATCCTATAGGAAGAAAAGGGAAAGTGAGGCAATGAGCAAAGGGGGGCTACTCCCTTAGATTCTAAAGAAAACGGAAGAATGAAAGGGGGGTGAAAAGGGGATATATCCCTCAATCCTCTGGGGAGAGAGAGGAAAGAGGGAGGGAATAAAAGGGGCCACTCCCCCTTCAGAACCTCTGGGGAGAAAAATTACTTTATGACACAATGTTTATTGACTATTTTCTCGTTGTTTGGGTGAGGGGTCTCGCCTGTGTGACCAGTCCAGCGCAAGAGCCAACTATTTTCCACCCCTCCTGTCGCCTCCGTCGGTGTTGTTGATCAGCCTCGGTCTACTCCATCGACGGCGGAGTCTGGTGGGGGTCTCTGAGGGCAAGGGGAGGACTTCGAAGCGTCGTCGCCCGTGTGGCGTGTTTCAAGGGGAGGAGTGTGGTATACCCTGGGTGTGAGTGTGAGGAAGACAACACAAGACGAGTGGAAGGTCACGAGGAGTGTGGTATACCCTGGGTGTGAGTGTGAGGTAGACAGCACAAGACGAATGGAAGGTCACGATGTGTATGTGACTCTGGGTTTGGCTGTGCCTGCTCGTGGTCACGCCTCGAGTGGTAAAATGATCACCTTTGACGACGCTGTGGTCACTGGGAGCGTACAGCAGTCTCGTCAAAGAACGTCTCGCGCCAAAAAGGAGTCCCCATGTCCCCGCTGCTGGATGGTGCTACACAGCCCTGGGTTGCAGGAGCCTTTAAGAAAAGAGTCCTTTAGTAACATCAGGACTCTCCTCTTATAGAAATTCGTCCTTAGAGTAGCCGTGGGTAACTGTAAACGATTAAATGGATAAACTATATCATTACTTTTACTGCCAGAATGTAATTTCCTCCCGTTTTGAAATGGAAGTTGAGATTCTCAGTGAAAGTACGGCCAGTCGTGGTCATTAGCCAGGAAGAGAGCAGGTGTAATCTGGCACAGAATAATAAACTTAGAAAATAAAAAGGAAGAAAAAAAAAGGTATGAGGTTTGGTTGAATAAAGTGAAGCACCCGACAGTCGACGCCATTCTCATTGCACCTGTGCCACTCGACCTTAGAAAAAAAAGCTCTTTGGAATCGACGTCTTCAGTAGATTCCTTACGTCCACAAGGCTCTCACCGTGGTTCGTGGCTGGGTATACATGGTGCCACGTATCCCTTCGACACCGCTGGAAGGAGGCGGGAGGGCGGAGTGGGATACAAGAACCACAACCCGCTGTTGGGTGACCTTTTGTGTATCAGTCGACCGGCCCTTCATCATATTCCAACTCTCTCTCTCTCTCTCTCTCTCTCTCTCTCTCTCTCTCTCTCTCTCTCTCTCTCTCTCTCTCTCTCTCTCTCTCTCTCTCGTTTAAGGAGAAAAAAAACGGTTGAGCTGCGTAGCGTTTCGACAGACGATTTGAGTGTTTGGGGGTCATATATATATTTTTTTTTCTTAAAGTGTATAGCTTTCAGAAGGGGTAAGGGAGGAGGGGGAGGGAGGTGGATAACCATAGCTTGGCCTAGCTTCTATATTGCGTATTTAGCCTTTCCGTAGATTCCAGAGCTACTGTAGCTGCTTCCGTGCTGCGTATTTAGCTTTTCAGTAGATTCCAGAGCTACTGTACCTGTTTCCGTGCTGCGTATTTAGCTTTTCAGTAGATTCCAGAGCTACTGTAGCTGCTTCCGTACTGCGTATTTAGCCTTTCCGTAGATTCCAGAGCTACCGTAGCTGCTTCCGTACTGCGTATTTAGCTTTTCAGGAGTATGTTTAGTCTTTCCAGGAGAGTGCGTGCTTTTAGCCTTTTAGCCTGAGTGTTTAGCTTCACGGTGGCTTGTTTAGCTTCCCCTACATCTCTCACTATATTACAGCTCTTTTGAATATGGAGTTATGAAAATCACGGCTTTCCGAAATTGGTGTTTAAATCAAGAATTTAAGAAATTGTACCGAAATCATCGTTTTTTTCAAGAATTAGCATATATAAGTATGTATGTTTGTATGTATGTATGTATGTATATGTATATTGGAGAATAGGGAGATAGCGAAGACGAGGGTAGATAGGAAGGTAAAGGGGGTGAGAGAGACAAAGAGACAACACAAAAGAGAGAGAGAGAGAGAGAGAGAGAGAGAGAGAGAGAGAGAGAGAGAGAGAGAGAGAGAGAGAGGAAGAAAGAAAACGGGATGAAAGGTGAAGGGGTAGAGGGGAGACTGCAGTAAGAATATCGTCGCGTCAGACGGCGACCCATCTAAATAACAAGACGTGTAACTCCCCCTCCGCCCCCCCCCCCCCGCCACACACACACACACACACACACACACACACACACACACAGACGTGTGACGCCAGGGGGGGAGGAGGGGGAGGGGGGGGGCATCGGGGTTGTCGTCCGCCCCGGAACTTAACACATCCATAGAATATAATTAACTGACGCGGATGCCTTTTGTTTCAGCCCGGGGAGCAAGGGCTGCTAGGGGCTAGGGAGTAAGGAGGGAGGGAGGGAGGAGTGGTTGGTTTGGAAGGGGTGAGGAGCGGGTGACAAGAGACGCAGGGAGATGTGAGGTGCCAAAGAGATTCGAGATACGAGGTTTGGAACTTCCTCGTATGACCCTCCTTAAGGAGGACGTGTTGAGCACGAGGATGTGATGCTTGAGGAGGACGTGTTGAGCACAAGGATACGATCCTTGAGGAGGAGAGTACGATCCTTGAGCACGACGGTACGATCCTTGAGCATCACTTTACGACCCTTGAGCACGACGGCACGACGACTTAAACATACCGGCACCATTCTTAATACACATTAAGCACGACACTCTATGACCCTCAGCTCGACGGTACGACACCGTGAGCACGATGGCACGACACCTCGAGTACGACTATACTGCACGGCGGTATGGCTCGAGGATACGATTTCTTGGCCTGGGAACCTGAACCTTGAGGGTCAGGTCAAAGGCCAAGCCATCACATCACACCCGCCACTTCTTCCCCTCCCTCGCCTTGTCATGTTCGAGGGAGTTACATCGTCGTGTTCAAGAGGAGTCAAGCGGTCGGGGAGATCGGAGGTTTGAAGCTAATGGCCCCGAGGATGAAGGATGGGAAAATATGGAAAGGAAAAACTCGAGAATCCCCAGCTGATGTAAGGCAAGAGAGGAAGCGAAGGGTTTGGCCAAGAGAACGAAGCTTAGTAGAGTTCAGCTTAGAGTCAGTGGGACTTTATGTAAGCTTTGATGCCAGGAGAATGGGGCTAAAAGCTTTAAAGCTAAGTGTTGGGCTAGAGGGTGAAGCTAAGCTTGGGACGAGACCTAAAGGGTGATGTTCAAGGTTTGTAAGGGAGAGGATCCATGTACCTTTGTATGGCTCGAAATGGGGTAGTAGTTTAGAGAGGGGGTGAGGTGGTAGTCCGGTAAATGAGGACATCGAACTCAAGGGATCTTGGTGGGTGAGGAGTTCGAAGTGGAGACGGAGGAGAGTCGAAGAAGACGAGGTCCACAAAAGAGAGGGGTATTGCACACCTCCGAAGTACGAAAGGTCAAACCCCCCCCCCCCGTCATAGACCAAGTGGTCTTTGTCCTACTGTGGTCTTCGGGATGGTCGGCGCTGTTGCTGAAGACAGGGTCGTTCCTTGCGGAGATAATCCCTGATTAACTGTTATGTTAACAGGATATAGAAAACGACCTTTTCTTTTTAACGACGAGTTGACTGTCGAAAACGGGCGGTGTGTACCGATTATAGTGTTATTGTCTGTGGGCGAGTGTAGGCATATGTGGGTGATTACTATTTGGAATTGCTAATTGTGATTACTATTTGTAATTGCTAATTGTGATTACTATTTGTAATTGCTAATTGTGATTACTATTTGTAATTACTATTTGTAATTGCTATTGATTACTACTTGTGATTACTGTTCGTGATTGCTATTTGTGATTACTATTTGTGATTACTATTTGTGTGTTACGGAGAGAGTTTTACACTCGTGTTGCCCCGTCTCTTAACTTTGTATATATTTAACTCTCTTTACTTCAGTGTATGTATTAATGCGTGCACACACACACACACACACACACACACACACACACACACACACACACACACACACACACACCCTAGCCTATGCCAGGTGCCCATTTTATCGACCAGTGCCTAAGGGAGGAAGAACAGCTTGGGTGGACTGTGAACCGTCTACCGCGACCAGAATGCCGGGGTAGATCCCAAGCGGCCCAGTGCATGTGTAATGGTCAGGAACGCTAAACGCTTCACCACGGAGGCCCGTGTGTGTGTGTGTGTGTGTGTGTTTGTGTAGATGGGTCCTTATCTCTGGGGTGTTGGCAGAGGAATGTGCGTGTGTGTGTGTGTGTGTGTGTGTGGAGTTCTTCGCCCCCAACACTACAGTAGCCCCTTCCCTTCCCTATCTTAATGCTCTTCCCAACTGGGCAATTGCTGCAGGCTTGTATGTGTGTATGTATATATATATATATAAAAAGAGTGAGAGGCTGTAAAGTCCACCGTTATATTATCACATGGCCGCTCGGAATGGGCAGCACATCATTCGATGTGTAGTTTATGCTATGACATAAAGAGCAAGGAAGATATATATATATATATATATATATATATATATATATATATATATATATATATATATATATATATATATATATTTATACTATTCGCCATTTCCCGCGTTAGCGAGGTAGTGTTAAGAACAGAGGACTGGGCCTTTGAGGGAATATCCTCACCTGGCCCCCTTCTCTGTTCCCTCTTTTGGAAAATTAAAAAAAAACGAGAGGGGGGGGATTTCCAGCCCCCCGCTCCCTCCCCTTTTAGTCGCCTTCTACGACACGCAGGGAATACGTGGGAAGTATTCTTTCTCCCCTATCCCCAGGGATGATATATATATATATATATATATATATATATATATATATATATATATATATATATATATATATATGTTTTCCTTGCCTGGTCTACCCACGTCTCACATCTGCTTCTCACACGAGTCCTGGACTCTGGAATGTTGAATCAGAAAGTTATCATAAACTTTGGTGTGAGAATCTTCAAGAAATTCTTGGCAGCGAATGATATTGTTAACAAGAGTTGATACGACGTATTATTTCTATTTCTTTTGTTAATAACACCTTTTTCTTCCCATTCCCAACACATTGTCAGTTTAAGCCAGTGCATTCTGTGAGAGACGCCCATGTACTCTGCCAGTCATGGTATGCCAGAGACTGTCACTGACAAGAGCGCATGACAGATTTGCGCATGACAGAACCCAGCGCACACTCATAGGGTCGTTGACCGTATGATCGTTTCAGCGACGACTGGCTCTACGTACCTACGAATACGCACACGTTGTTTTTCGCCGTGTTATTTCAGGCTTTGCTCCACACAGACACACACACACACACACACACACACACACCACACACACACACACACACACGCCGTACATGAGGGAGATCACCGTAAACAAAGTCCATATAGCCTTGTATTATTTCTTTAAGTGGTGATTCAACCTCTCTCCACTCTTGATTGGGTGTCAAAGTTCCCGCTGGACTTCAGCTGGAGGGAGGGAGCCCCCATTTGCTCCATTAGTAAGTTAGTTCTGTGCTAGGTTTATGGTGATTAAGGTAACTTTCATCCTTCCCCATTAAGATATTTCACTTCTTTGCTATTATAATGGTTTGTGTCTCTCTAAGACTGTTCACTCTTGCCCTTTAAGATAGGTACCTGACCATATTATCATAAGATACGCTACTCCTTTCTTATTAAGAGACTTCAGAAAGTTCACCTCTTTAAGACAGCTCACCCTCTTCCCCATTAAGGCAGCTCGGGTCACTCCCTTCCCCATTAAAACACCTCACTCCCTTCCCCATTAAGACAGCTCACCCCCTTCCCCATTTAGACAGCTCATCCCTTCCCCCATTAAGAACAGCCACCTCACCCCCTCCCCCCCATTAAAACACCTCACCCCCTCACCCCCATTAAGACACCTCACCCCCTCCCCATTAAAACACCTCACCCCCTCCATCCATTAAGACACCCCACCCCCTCCCTCCATTAAGACAGCTCACCCCCCTTCCCCCATTAAGACAGCTCACCCCCCTTCCCCCCATTAAAACACCTCACCCCCTCCCCCCATTAAAACACCTCACCCCTCCCCCCCATTAAAACACCTCACCCCCTCCTTCCATCAAGACACCTCACCCCCTCCCCCCCTTAAGACAGCTCACCCCCCTTCCCCCATTAAGACAGCTCACGGTCCTCCCCATTAGGACAGTTCAGGTCTCCCACTTTTCCTCGTGTTCTGACATGAAGTTTTAAAATGATTATCATCCTCGACAGCTCACGAAGTATCGCCAACATAAATAAAAGTCTGGACCCTTCGCATGGCCCAACGACCCACCCGCCTCGGGTCTTCCATTACCAAGGGGGGGGGGGGGGCGGTTTTGGGACAAGCCGGGGACAGATAGGACGTCCTGGGACGGAGCGGAGGGAGATGGGGCGTCCTGGGACGGAGCGAAGGGAGATGGGGCGTCCTGGGACGGAGCGAAGGGAGATGGGGCGTCCTGGGACGGAGCGAAGGAGATGGGGCGTCCTGGGACGGAGCGAAGGAGATGGGGCGTCCTGGGACGGAGCGAAGGGAGATGGGGCGTCCTGGGACGGAGCGGCGGGAGATGGGGCGTCCTGGGACGGATTGGAGGGAGATGGGGCGTCCTGGGACGGAGCGGAGGGAGATGGGGCGTCCTGGGACGGAGCGAAGGGAGATGGGGCGTCCTGGGACGGAGCGAAGGGAGATGGGGCGTCCTGGGACGGAGCGGAGGGAGATGGGGCGTCCTGGGACGGAGCGGAGGGAGATGGGGCGTCCTGGGACGGAGCGGAGGGAGATGGGGCGTCCTGGGACGGAGCGGAGGGAGATGGGGCGTCCTGGACGGAGCGAAGGGAGATGGGGCGTCCTGGGACGGAGCGGAGGGAGATGGGGCGTCCTGGGACGGAGCGGAGGGAGATGGGGCGTCCTGGGACGGAGCGGAGGGAGATGGGGCGTCCTGGGACGGAGCGGAGGGAGATGGGGCGTCCTGGACGGAGCGAAGGGAGATGGGGCGTCCTGGGACGGAGCGGAGGGAGATGGGGCGTCCTGGACGGAGCGAAGGGAGATGGGGCGTCCTGGGACGGAGCGAAGGGAGATGGGGCGTCCTGGGACGGAGCGAAGGGAGATGGGGCGTCCTGGGACGGAGCGAAGGAGATGGGGCGTCCTGGACGGAGCGAAGGGAGATGGGGCGTCCTGGACGGAGCGAAGGGAGATGGGGCGTCCTGGACGGAGCGAAGGGAGATGGGGCGTCCTGGGACGGAGCGAAGGGAGATGGGGCGTCCTGGGACGGAGCGAAGGGAGATGGGGCGTCCTGGACGGAGCGAAGGGAGATGGGGCGTCCTGGGACGGAGCGAAGGGAGATGGGGCGTCCTGGGACGGAGCGGAGGGAGATGGGGCGTCCTGGACGGAGCGAAGGGAGATGGGGCGTCCTGGACGGAG
>NC_092247.1:4092060-4099560 GCF_036320965.1 Panulirus ornatus | reverse complement strand
ACGGGCTTAAGTTGGCGGGGAGGGTAAATGTTTACGAAGGACAGCGGCTTTTTGGAGACAGCGCGCACCAAAGTCTTTCGTGGAAGGTATATATATATATATATATATATATATATATATATATATATATATATATATATATATATATATATATATATATTATCCCTGGGGAAAGGGGAGAAAGAATACTTCTCACGTATTTCCTGCGTGTCGTAGAAGGCGACTAAAAAGGGAAGGGAGCGGGTGGCTGGAAATCCTCCCTTCCTGTATTACTTTCCAAAAGGAGGAGGAATTTCCCCTCTAAGGCCCAGTCATCTGATCTTGAAGCTACCTCGCTCAGGCGGGAAATGGCGAGCGTGTACGGAAGAAATAAAGTACACACACACACACACACACACACACACACACACACACACACACACACACACACACACATTGTATTGCCCAGATGTTTAACCATATATGTATATATGTAATATGTCCTTATTCCTATGTCATTATTATACACACACACACACACACACACACACACACGCACACACTCCAGCGTAAGCCGTGTGTGTGTGTGTGTGTGTGTGTGTGTGTGTGTTGTGAGTTAGTACTAGTTACTCGTGCAACACATTACCACAACAGCGGAAACAATGTTTTGGATTTACTACAGCGAGAAATTATTCTCCTTTTGTGTTGAGTTCATATAGGTGTGTGTGTGTGTGTTTACTTTTATAACGTGTGTTTGTTTGTTTGTTGGCTTTTAAGAGTGCGTTTGGAGGTGAGTGTTCCCCCTATGTGTGTGTTTGGCTATGGTTGAGTGCGCGTTTGAGCTTGTGTATAGAAGCCTAACTACTTAAAGATATGAGATAGATATTAACTTATCTTATCTATCGTCCCTTCAGGTATGTCGGACGTGAGGCAAGCAGCGGGTATATCTCCTCAAAGGTAAGTCCAAGTGCTTGTTAAGACCTGTCCTAATGGCCATTAACCCCTAGGTATGGACACGACCCTCAGGGGGGAAAATGTGAGCATAGTTAACAAGCTGTCGGATGGTTAGGCATGTCACAGCTGAAGCTTTTACCAGCTTAACTACCGTCCAAAGAAAGGACGAACACCTGGGTCAGTTGCGAGCCTTCTAACCCAGCGCCAGGGATCGAACCCAGTCCCCCAGAGAAGCAACAGTCGGCTGCCCTAACCTCTCCACCACCTTAGGCACCTCAAGGTAAGTGTTAGACGCAGTTGTAGCCACAGTGGCGAAAATTCAACCAGACCCTATTTGAAGACGCCCTTAAGGCTTCTGACCGCCTGAGAGATAATCGAATCCGGGGTCAAGATATGGGAATAAGGGTTTAGGTTTATTTTCTTGGCTCAGCCAGTTGAATTTGTAGCGTCTGTGTCTTTATACGGGTAATTAGTCAGTTGAAAGTTAACAGTACTTGTGAAATACTAGGATAGAAAGTTTGTGTGTGTGTGTGTGTGTGTGTGTGTGTGTGTGTGTAGGAGGTAGTTCTAAGGTTGAAACAACAGTCAAGGTGATTCAGGTGTGGGGTGAGACTCCTCCCTTGACCCCTTAGCCTCATTGGTAGTCGATCATGTGTCGTCTGAGGGAACATGATGGGGGGGGCGCCATGTTGACCTGGGTCACATGACATGGCGACTCGTCTTCACTTGACTAAAAGCTTTGTTCAATTTCGAGCTGAGATGTGAAGTAGCTGGACCACAAAATGCTGGGCATTTTGAATTAGATATTTGACATTCCTTTACGAAGAATGTTTACTTTGTATAGTCCATAAAGAACTTTATTCTTCAGAGTCTCTGGTTTGTTGAATTTCGTTATATTCTTTGCGTAAGTTATCTTAGAAAGAATATTTACTTTGTATAGTCTTTAAGGAACTTTTATTTCTTTAAGGTTTCTCGTTTGTTAGATTTCGTGATCTCGTTTGCGTAAGTTATCGTCCTGCGTAATTCAGCCACCAGTCTTGCGTATAGACGGAGCTGTAAGAGATTATCAGTTATTATTTTGTCCCTTTTTATCTATTTATTTATTTCATTTTTTTTTCTTTTTTTTTTTGGTCTTCAACGAAGGACATCTCATGGTTATACGACAGAACCAGGTATCTATCTAGTCAATAAGGATCGTTTATCTATCGTGGGGACCCGCTGATTGCCCAAGCGGGTCTCTGTAACAGAATGGCCAGCTATGGAGACTGAATTTCCCCGTGCTTACAATTAAATGGTGTCCAGCCGGCCGTGTTGCTTGGCTTCAGAGACCGAGATGGTCCCGTTGGCCCTGGGATCTCTAATGGTCTCGTGGGACCTAATGGGTCCCGACATTGGCAATATGTCTTTGGGATTCCGTGTGTCGGTCCTTCATCGGCATCTTTACTACCCCCTCCCCACGTCCCCTCACTAACTAACTAACCCCCCCCCAACCACCCCACACACACCTCCTTCCTTGGCTCTTGTGGGCACCCACCCACCCACCAACTCCCATTTTCTCTCCCGCTCTTCGTGCTGTGGGTTTCCATAATTCGGCGCCACTGCGTGAGCGATGGGCGAGGCGTTTAAATGGCCCATCATTATACTGACAAGAATATCGGAAGCTGCGACCTCCATACTGCCTCGATGGTCAGGAATAATGAGCAGGGTCCGGGGTAGAGAGAGGTGGGGAGTGGGTTGGCCACAGGTTCCTGGAGCGGCAGAATATGGAAATGTCTGGAAAGTGAAGAAGTCCCCCGGAAAGTTAATCATATGTGATGTAGTCAGTTCGCTCAACGCTGAGAACGAGAAAAAGAGTAATATATATATATATATATATATATATATATATATATATATATATATATATATATATATATATATATATATATAATTCTTGATCGCAGTCTTTCGCGTGAGCGAGGTAACGCCAGGAAACAGATTAAGAATGTCCCATCCGCTCATATATATATATATATATATATATATATATATATATATATATATATATATATATATATATATATGTATATATATGAGTTCACGGGGAAAATGAAACACGAAAAGTTCCCAAGTGCACTTTCGTGTAATAACCACATCATCAGGGGAGACACAAGAGAGAAATATAACAGTCAGTTGATATACATCGAAGAGACGAAGCTAGGACGCCATTTGGTAAACATGTGATTTTGGACAATCACATGTTTACCATATATATTGAAGGAATAGTGGTTCCAACAATGTTGTATGGTTGCGAGGCGTGGGCTATGGATAGAGTTGTGCGCAGGAGGATGGATGTGCTGGAAATGAGATGTTTGAGGACAATGTGTGGTGTGAGGTGGTTTGATCGAGTAAGTAACGTAAGGGTAAGAGAGATGTGTGGAAATAAAAAGAGCGTGGTTGAGAGAGCAGAAGAGGGTGTTTTGAAATGGTTTGGGCACATGGAGAGAATGAGTGAGGAAAGATTGACCAAGAGGATATATGTGTCGGAGGTGGAGGGAACGAGGAGAAGAGGGAGACCAAATTGGAGGTGGAAAGATGGAGTGAAAAAGATTTTGTGTGATCGGGGCCTGAACATGCAGGAGGGTGAAAGGAGGGCAAGGAATAGAGTGAATTGGAGCGATGTGGTATACAGGGTTTGACGTGCTGTCAGTGGATTGAATCAAGGCATGTGAAGCGTCTGGGGTAAACCATGGAAAGCTGTGTAGGTATGTATATTTGCGTGTGTGGACGTGTGTATGTACATGTGTATGGGGGGGGGGGGGGTTGGGCCATTTCTTTCGTCTGTTTCCTTGCGCTACCTCGCAAACGCGGGAGACAGCGACAAAGTATAAAAAAAAAAAAAAAAAAAAAAAAAAAAAATATATATATAATTTTCTTTCATACTATTCGCCATTTCCCGCGTTAGCGAGATAGCGTTAAGAACAGAGGACTGAGGCTTTGAGGGAATATATATCCTTTCCTTGTACATTAAGGAATTTCCCCGACCCTCTGTCTGAAGCATTAGCATTTTTTGAGTTTTTTTCCTTGTTTTTTCTCCTCCCTGGAGGGTAGCTGTCTTGACTTGTTCAACATTCCTTACCAGTTGTAACACAACATTTCCAACATTTGTAGCCTTTTATTTTCCAACATTTGTGGCCCTTTACTTCCAACATTTGTAGTCTTTTCACTTCCAACATTTGTAGCCTTTTATTTTTAACATTTGTAGCCTTTTATTTCCCAACATTTGTAGCCTTTTATTTCCAACATTTGTAGCCTTTTATTTTTAACTTTTGTAGCCTTTTATTTCCCAACATTTGTAGCCTTTTATTTCCAACATTTGTAGCCTTTTGTTTTTAACATTTGTAGCCTTTTATTTCCATTTTTTAACATTTGTAGCCTTTTATTTTTAACGTTTGTAGCCTTTTATTTCCACATTTTGTGGCGTTTTTATTTCCAACATTTGTGGCCTTTTTTTTCTTGTCTTCTTTGAACGAGACTTAAAGTTCAAGTTCTGTTTGACGGTTTCGAATAATAAGTGAACTTTGATGTTTCCTATATATTGCCTTGCCACAGACACTTACTTATTTCTCTGGTGATTCACGAATCACTCGGGAGGTCATTAGTGTGTGAATCACGTCGAGGATGAATCATGATTCTGTTGAATCTCCTCTTCAGCCAGACCCGTTGTGTTTACGTATTGCTCACCTTTGAAGCACGAGTCTCGTTTCGTTGTTTCGAACACATTATGATCCCTGGGTGATCATTCTGTCTTGGCCAGCAAGCTACCTGGTCACCATGCCTAGTTCTTCATGCTGTTGTCTCGTTCTATGCTGTCTATTTGTCTGGTGGTGCTGTCTTTCTCCTTTCATGCTACTTTCCTGCTTTCATGCTGTCTTCCTGCTTTCATGCTGGCATGCTGGCAACCTGCTTTCATGTTACCTTCCTGCTTTCATGCTGTCCTCCTTCTTTCATGCTGTCTTCCTGTTTTCATGCTGTCATCCTGCTTTCTTGCTGTCTTCCTGCTTTCTTGCTGTCTTCCTGCTTTCATGCTGTCAACTTGCTTTATGTTGTCTTCCTGCTTTCATGCTGTCATCCTGCTTTCATGCTGTCAACTTGTTTTATGTTGTCTTCCTGCTTTATGCTGTCTTCCTGCTTTCATAAGTTTAACTCCCCCAGACCTGGGAACACCTAGCAGTGCCAGGGGTGGGTATACACAAAGTATTAAAACTCCAGGGAAAAGAATTTGTTCGAGATTTTTGAATCCTAAACTTTTTTTTTTTTCGTGCCAAAATTTCAGCAGCCCTGGCTTAGTGTAGTAGAGTTGGTGCTGACCCTTAGGTCTGTGTGTGTGTGTGTGTGTGCGCGCGCGGAAAAGCTTATTCAACGGGTATTTCATGATATATGCGTTATGCAAATCATCCACGTGCAGTCGAAACGGAAGGTAGGTTTTGAGGTTCCTTCGACCTGTTGGCCACTTCCTTCCTCCCCCTCCCATTCACAGCTGTACCTCACTTAGCCATACTTAACCCGACACTATCCTTTCTCACTTGCACTTAAATGCGTGGGTTAGATATGTGTCCAGCTTCCTGTTCCATCTGTCCTCCTGTTCCGTCTGTTCCATCTGTCCTCCTGTTCCATCTCTCCTCCTGTTCCATGTGTTCCATCTCTTCCCCTGTTCCATCTGTCCTCCTCTTCCATATGTCCTCCTCTTCCATATGCCCTTCTGTTCCATCTGTCCTCCTGTTCCATCTGTCTTCCTGTTCCATCTGTCCTCCTGTTCCATCTGCACTCCTGTTCCATCTGTCCTCCTGTTCCATCTGTCTTCCTGTTCCATCTGTCTTCCTGTTCCATCTGTCTTCCTGTTCCATCTGTCCTCCTGTTCCATCTGCACTCCTGTGCTTCACCACACCACCTGCTTCATCTGGTTCACTGCTTCACCACACCAGCTGGTTCACTGCTTCACCAGGCCACCTGCTTCATCTGGCTTGCCTCCGTCCACAGATCTCTTATTTCACCCGTGTTCCTCCATAACCCGGCCATCAACATGGCCCAGCCTGCCTCCATCCACCCTCTTTACCTCATTTCCTGTCCAGCTTCACCTGGCTTCGTACCCCCCCATGTGTGGCCGAGAGTCCGGCATATATAACTCGGCGTTATCTTGATGTTCTAGCCACCAGGCGCAGACAGAAGTCGTCATCGGGGGACGTGAAAGAAACATATAAAAAAAACAAAAAGATGGGAAGGCAGAAGAAGTCGAGGAGAAAACGGAGGAGGAGAAGACTCTGCTCTGATCCAAGAGTTTTTTTAGAAAACGGGGTAAAGAGACTGCCACTGTTTACAGGTGGAAGGAAAGACACACGTCACAGTGGGGGGGGGGGTGACCCTCAACCCTCAGATGCTACGAAGGGATGTTTGTGGTCGTGTTGTGGCGTCGTGGGTTGCCGGGGTGTTACGGTCGTGATGTGACGCCGTGGGTTGCCGAGTCTTACAGTCGTGATGTGACGCCGTGGGTTGCCGGGTGTTACGGTCGTGATGTGACGCCGTGGGTTGCCGGGGTGTTACGGTCGTGGTGTGACGCCGTGGGTTGCCGGGGTGTTACGGTCGTGATGTGACGCCGTGGGTTGCCGGGGTGTTACGGTCGTGATGTGACGCCGTGGGTTGCCGGGGTGTTACGGTCGTGATGTGACGCCGTGGGTTGCCGGGGTGTTACGGTCGTGATGCGACGCCGTGGGTTGCCGAGTCTTACAGTCGCGATGTGACGCCGTGGGTTGCCAGGGTGTTACGGTCTTGATGTGACGCCGTGGGTTTGCCGAGTGTTACGGTCGTGATGTGACGCCGTGGGTTGCCGGGGTGTTACGGTCGTGATGCGATGCCGTGGGTTGCCGGGATGCTTTACGTAAAGGTGCACAAGAAGCCAGTCATCATCCATCGGGAGCAGATATCGAAGTCGTATATACCTCTAGAAGAGGGACATAAAACCAGCAGCATTGAGGGTATTAGGAGAGTGGGTCAGGTCATGAGGTCATATGTTGGGAGAGTGGATAAGTCGGATTGCTGTGGACTAGACTCTCACAAGTCAAAATGCGTGGGTAGAAAACCTGCCCAGATACATCAGCAGTGCTTCGTGCAAGGGCGAATGATTCGAATCTTTGGCACCTTCGGAGCAACTGAAGCGACTGATCTAGAAGAGAAGGCGTCTTCAGAAGGGCAGTGGACTCTTATTCCAAGGGGCATGCGACTTGACTCTTTGTGTAATAGGTTTTCAAGAAGGATCAAGATGTTATTGGTGGACCCACGTATGTTTATAGTGTTGAGTGGTGGCATTATAGAGCCATCACAGATGATGGTAAATACGTGAAGAGTTTCCCAGAGAGAAATAGAAAGAAAATGGGTTTTAGAGGCGCTAAACTTAACTGGGTTACGTCTGCCTCACTGGGAAATCCTGTCCAAATTTGAGTTTATAGAGATACTTGAGACGAGACGAGACTTCGATCGAACGCTGGAAGATGGAGCGCATTTGAAAGAAGTGAAGGAATGCAGTATTGAGTC
>NC_092247.1:4074560-4084560 GCF_036320965.1 Panulirus ornatus | reverse complement strand
GTTTGTCGTATATCTTTTTAGTCGTGAGTCACCATTTATGTCGTACATTATGCCGAGTTAAATCTGTCGCTGTTTATATTTAAAAGAAAAAGAATAAAGTCTTCAAGACTAAGATGTGGGCGATATGCTATGGCCATTTTTTTAGAGGACCTTGGCACGAAACCCTTTATGTACGACTGGTACGATCCTTAAAGTTACGGTTGCACCGACCCTTTAAGTGTAATGCACCGGCCCTTTAAGTACGACTGTAACGGCCCTTTAAGTACGACTGAGTACGGCCCTTATAGTACGACTGTACACCCTTAAAGTTACGGTTAACGACCCTTAAAGTTACGGTAGCACCGACCCTTTAAGTGGTGATGGCCACCGTCCATATATTACGACTGTACACCCTTAAGGTTAAGGTATGCACGACCCTTTAAGTATGACTGTGCGACCCATAAAGTTACGGTAAGCACGACCCTTTACGTACGACTGTACACCCTTAAGATTTACGGGTTGTACGTACCCTTTAAGTGTGATAAGTGTTGTCCAATAGTTCTGACGACATTCGCCATGTCTGTGTGCGTGAGACGAGATGTCGTACGTAAACAAAACGGTGGTATCAATTCAACAATAGTTTGGGATTTGTTCTTATTGACTTGTTCTATCGCATATTTCCCCTCTTATGATTATAGAAATGTCAATTACTAGCTTGAAAACTTTTTTTTTGGGGGGGGGGGGGACTCTTAAAGCCATGATTACCCTTTGAATTGGAAGACAGAAGCTTTGCAACCACCAAACGTGTGCTTCAGAATTCGTTGGTTCTTCGTGTGTGTGTGTGTGTGTGTGTTCGTGTGTGTGTATGTGTGTGTGGTGTGTGTGTGTGAGAGAGAGAGGAGAGAGAGACGAGAGAGAGAATTCGAGAGAGAGAGATGAGAAGAGAGAGAGATTGTGGTGTGTGCGTGATGGTGAGAGAGAGAGAGAGTGAGAGGAGAGGAGGAGAGATGCATGATGGAGCGATGAGAGAGGAGAGAGGCTGTGGGTCTCCTCTCCTTCTCCTATCCTCTGCGTGTGCCACTTGATTCGCGTTTTATTTATGGAGGGTTTTTTTCTTCTTTGAGGCGTTTTAAAAACTTTGTAATGTCAATGTTAATCTTTCAGATCTTAAACTTTTTTTTTTTGCATGTGTGTGTGTTTGTGTGTGTGTGTTTTTATGTGTTTGTGTGTTTGTCGTATATCTTTTTAGTCGTGAGTCACCATTTATGTCGTACATTATGCCGAGTTAAATCTGTCGCTGTTTATATTTAAAAGAAAAAGAATAAAGTCTTCAAGACTAAGGTGTGGGCGATATGCTATGGCCATTTTTGGACTTGGGCACGACCCTTTATGTACGACTGTACGATCCTTAAAGTTACGGTTGCACCGACCCTTTAAGTGGTAATGGCACCGGCCCTTTAAGTACGACTGTACGGCCCTTTAAGTACGACTGTACGGCCCTTTAAGTACGACTGTACGACCCTTAAAGTTACGGTTGTAACGACCCTTAAAGTTACGGTAGCACCGACCCTTTAAGTGGTGATGGCACCGGCCATTTATGTACGACTGTACGACCCTTAAGGTTACGGTTGCACGACCCTTTAAGTACGACTGTGCGACCCATAAAGTTACGGTAGCACGACCCTTTAAGTACGACTGTACGACCCTTATATTTACGTTTGCACGACCCTTTAAGGTGTGATATTGTTGTCCAATAGTTCTGACGACTTCGCCATGTCTGTGGTGCTTGAGACGAGAAGTCGTACGTAAACAAAACGTGTGTTATCAATTCAACAATAGTTTGTCTTTATTGACTTGTTCTATCGCATATTTCCCCTCTTATGATTATAGAAATGTCCATTACTTGCTTGAAACTTTTTTTTGGGGGGGGGGGGAAAGGGGCTTCTCAGAACGCTATATAATATATCATCAGTTCTTTAGGTGTCTTTAAAAACGCAAAGGAACTGGGGTAAATGCCTCTGTGTATAAGCTTAGAGAGAACTGATGAAGTAACACTAGGGAACGTATCTTTTCTTTCGTGTTATTCTGAGAGTCAGAAAAAATTGACCCACTTTTTTAACCTGTGTGTGTGTGTTTGTGTGTGTACAACGGGACGACCCTCGTCACAATGCTTGACCTTTGACCTGATCCCTGAAGGGTCGCACCGTTGTGCCACAGTAGTTAAAGGCGATTTAAGTTGAATTCTGTGTGTACTTTAAAAAAAGAGAAAAAAAAAATCAGTAGTCCATTGTTTATGTGTGGATTTTTTATGATACCTGCGATGGCTTTGTTCGGTACAAGACTAATTGCAATTAAAAGCATTGCATGAAGACATTTAAATGAAAGGCCATTAAATGAGGCCCGTAATTGGTCGTTTAGGGTCATCCACAAACGACCCATGACCCCCCAACCACCCCAAGTTCCTCCAGAACACGCGGAGGATATTTAACAAGCTGTAACTACTGTCTGATGGGGCAGTTATAAACGTACAGACACTACTAATAGTAGTGCCATGAAATGACAAGGTTACGGCACTTAAATTACTTTACACCACACTATAGTAGTAAAGTAGTACACGGCCTTGTTTTTACATAACAACTCATTATGTGTGGGAAGGCTGTAAAATTTTAATTCCCTACACCCCTCACACTTTACAATGTTAGTCCATTTTTTCCCCCTCCTGAGCCAAGTACTCATTTTATCGACCAACCCCTCGGGGTGGATGAACAGCTGGGTTGACTGTGGACCGACTCTCGTTAACCAGGATTCGAACCTATGCCGTACTCGACCCTAGACGGGCGAGCGGGGCCCCGTGAATGCCTCGCGCACGGCCGGGAACGCTAAGGCAGTTCATTGAGTCGCCGTTTCTCCTTCCACTATTAATTGCCAGAAAATAATAGAAAATAATAGAAAATGATAATAGAATTCTATTCCTTTTTTTTTTTCTTTGTTCTCTGAATAGTGTTATCTGGAGGTGCCAGCACACGGTAAAGTTATGTGTGTGTGTGTGTGTGTGTGTGTGTGCGCGCGCGCGCGTGTGCGCGCGCGCATAGTCGATGCCCATTGGTTAATAACTTTGAATTGGGAGAGCAAAAAAAAAATGTCAACCTTTAAAAGTTGTGGAAGTTCGTGGGCGCGACCTACAAGTACATGACGTGTGGCGCTGAATGATTCAGGTCTATTAACGTGTGGCTCAAAATGCCATGCTCATTACCTCGACTTGGAAGACTTTGCTGCGGTGAGGGCGTGGTTCTCCTGGCGGCGACGTCGCCGAAATAGCCATCGGTCTGACGGAATTTACGTGCTCGCTATGGGCGTTGAATTTCAAACGGCAGAGACCACATTTTTTTTTTTTCAAAACTTGGGTAGAGGGAGGAGGAATGATGAAGACGATTTTGGGTCCATTTTGGACAGAAGTTTGTGGAGTCAAGCTTGATGCGGTAGGGAGATGAACGTGTGTACGTACGTTGGAATTGCACCTTTTGTAGTCAGGTATTTGGCCGTGTGTTCCTGCCGACTGGTTCTGTTGCGTTGTACGTTTTGACAGACGTGTTTGACCGGTTTGGGTGGCGTTTTTTGTTGCCAGATGGCTGGATCTGTTATGCTGGAACGAGGTTCTCTTCTCTATCCCTTGAGCACGACGGTACGGTCCTTGAGCACGACGGCGCGACCCTTGAGCACGACTGTACGACCCTTGAGCACGACGGTGCGGTCCTTGATTACGACGGTACGACTCTTGAGAACGACGATGCGACTCTTGAGCACGACGGTGCATGACCCTTGAGCACGACGGTACGACCCTTGAGCACGAATGTACGACCCTTAAGCACCGTCGTGCCCAAGGGTCATGCCATCGTACTCAAGGGTCATAAAGTCGTTATCGATGGGATCGTTAGGGACACTGATAGTTTATATAAGCCAAATCACCAAGAAGAACTCAAGAAATCGAGAGAAATATTAACTGTCATAGATCTAGACGTTCTTATAAGCGTTCGTATAGCGTTCACGTCTTGTCCCAGAGGCCTTGGCAGTGGAGCAAATGACGATACCACGCTGCAGCATTTTGTGCTATATGGGGGGACGCCGCGCCGCGCGCTTCGAGGCCCTTTACGAAGGGGACGACCTCCATAAATACCTGAGGAGCGGCGGGATCCAACAGGTGTCATGGTGATCCCTTCAGAGGAATATGGCCACGCCCTTGCCTCCTTTCGACCCCCTGCGCCAGCGTCCGCGAATCGCCTCTCCACGACTTTGCAATGCAGATGACGTCGGCCGCTGATTATTCCATGAATATCGAGCTCTTGCTACAAGCTGGAAGGAGAGAGGTGGACGGTAGGATGAAGAGGGTAGGGAAATGGGTGAATGACGGGGCGCTAAGATTAGTGCGAGATGGAGAGGGAGGAAAAGGGGTGCAAAGACGTGAGGAGGGGAGGAGGAACAGGTGCTGTTAGGGAGTAGTAGTGGATGTCTTGTGGGGAGAGGGATGGGTAGAATGATGAGGAAGAGGGTCATAGTTAGGTGGGGAGGGCGAATCAGTGGGAAGAGCGGGAAGTGGCTGAATGGGGAGGGTGGAATGATGGGGGAGGTGGGGTGTTCGTAGGATGGGGCGTGATCACGCAGACTGTTGCTATACGCTTCCTCCTCCAGCCTTACAAGCAGTCCTTCACGTTCATTTGACATTTTGATCTCACTCCATCCAGTGTGAACCTCCCTCACCATTTTACCCTCCGTCACCCTATTTTTTTTCCTACCCTCCCTCACTCACTTTACCCTTACCCATTTCACCCATACACTCATACATTCCCTCGTCAAGGTGTCCTCCCTCCTCGCCTCCCTTCCTCATACACTCGTACCTTCCCTCGTCACCTCCCATCCTCATACACTCGTACCTTCCCTCGTCAAGGTGTCCTCCCTCCTCGCCCCCCTTCCTCATACACTCATACCTTCCCTCCTCAAGGCGTCCTCCCTCGCCTTCTTACTCATACAGACCTGCCTCATTTCTCTTCGCTCACTTGCCCTGTTCTCTCGCCTCGCCTCACTCTTGCCCCTAGGGGCTGGATGGGTGGGTGGGTGGGTGGGTCTATCCCTTTACCCCACACCGGAGGGAACACTTGACATTTATTGAGGAACAATAGGATCGTGTGCTCCTATTTTCACAATGCGTCAGCACAGCCTTTTGATCTGGGGTGGATACAGACATAAAACCCCTGCGAGAGACGGCGATCTCAAGGAGGGGGGGTAGGTAGGTAGGTAGGTGGTTAGGTAGTTGGACCTTAATTAATGGACTAATTAACTTGATGGGTGAGTTCATCTTGCTTTGATTTATCCCCTCAGGTGGTCTGAGCCGGGATTTGTGAGGCTCTGGAGGAGGTCGCTCGCTTGATGAGTGGTTGTGGTGTTTGCGCTGTTGTTCAGGGTTGTTGTTGTTGTTGTTGTTGTTGTTGTTGTTGTTGTTGTTGTTGTTGTGGGTGTGGGTGTTTTCTTAACGGCAGGTCTGTTGTGGGTGGTGGGAGTGTGTCCTCTTGGCCTTAGTTCTGTGGTGGGTTGTGATGTGCCTTCTTTAACCACAGATCTGTTGTGGGCTGTGATGTGCCTCCTTTAACCACAGGTCTGTGGTGGGTTGTGATGTGCCTTCTTTTACCACAGGTCTGTGGTGGGTTGTGATGTGCCTTCTTTGACCACAGGTCTGTTGTGGGCTGTGATGTGCCTTCTTTGACCACAGGTCTGTTGTGGGTTGTGATGTGCCTCCTTTAACCACAGGTCTGTGGTGGGTTGTGATGTGCCTTCTTTGACCACAGGTCTGTTGTGGGCTGTGATGTGCCTCCTTTAACCACAGGTCTGTTGTGGGTTGTGATGTGCCTCCTTTAACCACAGGTCTGTGGTGGGTTGTGATGTGCCTTCTTTTACCACAGGTCTGTGGTGGGTTGTGATGTGCCTTCTTTAACCACAGGTCTGTGGTGGGTTGTGATGTGCCTTCTTTAACCACACGTCTGTTGTGGGTTGTGATGTGACTTCTTTAACCACAGATCTGTTGTGGGCTGTGATGTGCCTCCTTTAACCACAGATCTACACACACACACACACATCATCCGCGTCCAAACGCAGGTATTGTTCTGGTGTGAAATTATTTAAATGGTGTTCATCATCTGCCTTGCTCCTCTCATATTAAAAGTTCTCGCAAGGTAAGACTGTCCTTGTGTTCCCCTCTCTTGTGTTATGATCACTGGTACGTTATGTACGCCGTACGTGACTTGGGTATTTTTTGTTCCTCACGTGGCGGGAGGTTTTACAAATATTCTGAATATATTATCATTTTCAGTCATACTAGGTTGGTTAGAAGACTTAAATCCATATCTCTTTCAGTCATACTAGATTAGAAGACTTAATCCATCTCTCTCTCTCTCTCTCTCTCTCTCTCTCTCTCTCTCTCTCTATATATATATATATATATATATATATATATATATATATATATATATATATATATATATACATATATATATATATATATATATATATATATATATATATATATACACAGCCGTCAATATAATGGGAGGTCTTGTTGCGAAATTACGACCTTTTATATATATATATAATGGTTACCTGGCTTATATATATAAGCCAGGTAACCATTTTTTATCTACCAGTCCTTAGAGGCGGATGAACAGCTGGGTTGACTGTGGGCCGGCTTCCTCGACCATGATTCGAACCGGACTCGACCCCAAAGCGCCTCATGAATGCTTTACGGATTAGTATCCGCCTATGCCTAACTATTACGAAAATGGGGGGGTGGGGGGGTGAGGGGAAGGCTTATAGAAAATGTGTTTGTTGTGGCGTATGGTGAGAACATGGGAGTGGAGGAGGTTGAATATAGTGTTACTCACATCGCCATCTCTAACCCCGATATTCCACAAGACTTGTCACCATTCCCCCAGGGGCCAGAAATACTGTTAAGTTCACCTCGCATTTCCACAGCTTCTTCCCCGAGGCGACGCGTGGACACGGGGGAAGCAAGCGGGCGACGACAAAGATGAATGAAGTGAGAGGAATGGAAGAGGTCGTGATTATCTCTGCTGCCTTGAGCAGCTCCTGACGGTGCTGGGGTTTTGATTCCAGTCAGCAACAACGAGAGAAAGAACATGGGATTATTCAGGGGAGAGCCTGGAAGAAAGGGAACTGGAAATTAGGTGAAAGCCTGGAAGAAAGGGAACTGGAAATTAGGTGAAAGCCTGGAAGAAAGGGAACTGGAAATTAGGTGAAAGCCTGGAAGAAAGGGAACTGGAAATTAGGTGAAAGCCTGGAAGAAAGGGAACTGGAAATTAGGTGAAAGCCTGGAAGAAAGGGAACTGGAAATTAGGTGAAAGCCTGGAAGAAAGGGAACTGGAAATTAAGGGAAAGCCTGGAAGAAAGGGAACTGGAAATTAAGGGAAAGCCTGGAAGAAAGGGAACCTGGGATTGTTAAGGGAAAGCCTGGAGGAAAGGGAACTGGAAATTAGGGGAAAGCCTGGAAGAAAGGGAACTGGAAATTAGGGGAAAGCCTGGAAGAAAGGGAACTGGAAATTAAGGGAAAGCCTGGAAGAAAGGGAACTGGAAATTAAGGGAAAGCCTGGAAGAAAGGGAATCTGAGATTGTTAAGGGAAAGCCTGGAAGAAAATCAATGACAGTAACACATGAATTACATTACGTTTTAGGAATCAATTTCACCAGTTCGACTCTTAGGCGCCCAGTAGTAAAACTGTTCAGCCACACCTTTATATATCCTGTCGACGGCTCATATCATGGGTGAAAATGCTCGACGTGGAGTGGGGGACCCGGGGACTTCGATGAAATAAAGATATTTCTACGGAATGAAGCCAGAATTTAAGCTAACGCCGGTCGTATACATGATGTAAAAGTCTTCGAAGAAAGGGGGAGGGAGGTCTTCCTCCGCCTCGTCTCTCATGAAGAGGGCAAGAAGGGGAGGGGGGAAGGAGGTCTTCCTCCACCTCGTCTCTGAACAAGAGGGCAAGAAGGGGAGGTCAGGAGGTCTTACTCCACCTCGTCTCTCGAGAAGAGGGCAAGAAGGGGAGGAGGGAGGTCTTCCTCCACCTCGTCTCTCAAGAAGAGGGCAAGAAGGGGAGGGAGTGAGGTCTTCCTCCACCTCGTCTCTCGACAAGAGGGCAAGAAGGGGAGGGAGGTCTTCCTCCACCTCGTCTCTCGAGAAGAGGGCAAGAAGGGGAGGGGGGAAGGAGGTCTTCCTCCACCTCGTCTCTGAACAAGAGGGCAAGAAGGGGAGGGAAGGAGGTCTTCCTCCACCTCGTCTCTCAAGAAGAGGGCAAGAAGGGGAGGAGGGAGGTCTTCCTCCACCTCGTCTCTCACGAAGAGGACAAGCTGTGACTGTTCCAGGATCCAGGCTGGTGGAGACCCCGGACCAATATTCCTGCCCCTGAGAGAGAGAGAGAGAGAGAGAGAGAGAGAGAGAGAGAGAGAGAGAGAGAGAGAGAGAGAGAGAGGTGTCTTATGGAGTCAATGAGGAGCCATTGTGTCTGGGGCGGCCGAAGCGCTTGAAGAGGGGGCCCGAGGTGTTTATAAATAAGGGAGAGGAAGTGAATAGCTCAATGAAAAGTTGGTGGAAAGCCGTCCATTAGCTAGTGGGTGGGAAGAAGATATTGCCTCGATAAAAGTTGGGAGTTTAGTGGGTCTAGGATTCGCCTTATCTTGCTGATGACTTACATGATATCTCAGAAGTTGGAGAGCTTCCTCTGTGTGGGTGTGGGGGTGAGTGTGTGGGTGTGGGTGTGGGTTGGCGGGTGTGTGTGTGTGTGTGTGGGTGTGGGTTGGCGGGTGTGTTTGGGTCGGTGGGTGGGTGTGTGTGTGTGGGTGGGTGGGTGGGTGGATGTCACGAGGAGATGATTATACACTCGTGTTGCCCCATCTCTTTACCTTTTATATGTCAGTCGTGTCTATACTCTTATGTGTATATACACACACCCTAGTCAAAAGCCAGGTGTGTGTGTGTGTGTGTGTGTGTGTGTGTGTGTGTGTGTGTGTGTGTGTGTGTGTGTGTACAGTGTCATCACTCCGTTTATCAACTCGTCCAATGTTCTCGTACCATGAGAATACTCCATTGCATGTAATTCGACGAGTTTCTTGCTTAATTTTCACATTGTTGGGGCCCCCTGATGGCCCCATCTTTGCATGTTATGAAGAACTGTTCATTGTTATGTGTATGGAATAAGGGTAGGGGTGGGTATAGTGTGTATCTGCATACACCTCTCTGCGTCCTAAGGGACAGGAAATGAATATCAATTTCTATTCAGGGGGAAAGGGCGGGGGGTTAGGAAGTACTAAGGGTGACATGCCCTTGTGAGTGGAGGTGTGTTGGTAACCCTGAAATATGACCTCTTTATTTTCACGCCTGCGACCCGACACCAACCATAAATATAGCGGGACATATTGACTCTCTCTCTCTCTCTCTCTCTCTCTCTCTCTCTCTCTCTCTCTCTCTCTCTCTCTCTCTCTCTCTCTCTCTCTCCATCTATCTATCTATATATCTATCTCTGTCTGTCTGTCTGTCTGTCTGTCTGTCTGTCTGTCTGTCTATCTATCTATGTATCTATCTACTCTCTCTCTCTCTCTCTCTCTCTCTCTCTCTCTCTCTCTCTCTCTCTCTCTCTCTCTCTCTCTCTCTCTCGCCTATCTATCCGTCTATCTATCAATCTCCCGTATGGGGCCAGTTATTGCTGCAAATTCAAGACTATGTGTATCGTTTTTGACATTTATTGTGCGTTTCATTGGAACAGAAAAAACGAAAATTTAACTCGCTCCATGAAAATCATGGCTTAAATTTAGTTGTCCAATTATCTTGGTTGATGTTACCTCTTTCTCTTCTTTTTTTCTATGTTTCGTATTTTTTTTTTCTCGTTCATTGAAGAGGTGCGTGTACAAAGACCACTGGTGCGAGCTGAACACTGTGGGGTTTTAAAGGGGTTTGAAGGTA